>NC_037689.1:23463172-23513749 GCF_003255815.1 Theropithecus gelada
GGTTCACGCCATTCTCCTGCCTCAGCCTCCCCAGTAGCTGGGACTACAGGTGCCCGCCACCACGCCCGGCTAATTTTTTGTATTTTTAGTAGAGACGGGGTTTCACCGTGTTAGCCAGGATGGTCTCGATCTCCTGACCTCGTGATCCATCTGCCTTGATCTCCCGAAGTGCTGGGATTAGTCGTGAGCCACCGTGCCCGGCCGTTTTTGTCTTTTTGAGATGGAGTCTCGCTCTGTCACCCAGTCTGCAGTGCAATGGTGTGATCTCAGCTCACTGCAACCTCTGCCTCCCGGGTTCAAACGATTCTCCTGCCTCAGCCTCTGTAGCAGCTGGGACTACAGGCGTGCACCACCATGCCCAGCTAATTCTTTTTATTATTTTGTGTGTGTGTTTTTAGTAGAGACGGGGTTTCACCATGTTGGCCAGGCTGGTCTCAAACTCCTGACCTCAACTGATCCGCCCGCCTCGCCCTCCCAAAGTGCTGGATTGCAGGCACACACCACCACGCCTGGCTAATTTTTGTATTTTTAGTAGACACAGGGTTTCGCCATGTTGCCCAGGCTGGTCTCGATACCCTTACCTCAGGTGGTCCGACTGCCTCGCCCTCCCAAAGTGATGGAATGAGAGGTGTGAGCCACTACTGAGGCAGCCATCTCATTTTTTTTCAGATGGGGTCTCACTGTGTTGCCCAGACAGGAGTGCAGTGCTACGATCACGGCTCACTACAGCCTTGACCTCCCAGGCTCCAGCAATCCCCCTACTTCAGCCTCCCGAGTAGCTGGGACCACAGACACATGCTACCACATCAGGCTAATTTTTGTATTGTTTGTAGAGACAGGGTCTGGCTATGTTGCCCAGGCCGGTCTTGAACTCCTGACCTCAAGTGATCCACCCGCCTCAGCCTCCCAAAGTGCTGGGATTACAGGTGTGAGCCACCATGCTTGGTTAATTTTTGTATTTTTTAGTAGAGACGAGCTTTTGCTATGTTGCCCAGGCTGGTCTTGAACTTCTGACCTCAAGGGATCCGCCGGCCTCAGCCTCCCAAAGTGCTGGGATTACAGGTGTGAGCCACCACGCCCGGTTAATTTTTGTATTTTTTAGTAGAGACGAGCTTTTGCTATGTTGCCCAGGCTGGTCTCGAACTGCTGACCTCACGTGATCCGCCCGCCTCGCCCTACCAAAGTGATTGCATTATAGGCGTGAGCCACCACGCCCGGCCCTTCCTGTCCAGTGTGTATCTCCACTGTTTGTTTTGTGTGGATCCCAGCAGTCACACCTGACTGTGTTCTCCTCTCTCGATCCAAACTCATCGTCCATCCATCGTCTGACCTATGCTTCTGGACATTGCAACTGTGCAAACACTCTCTGTCCATCTAAAGGAAGAAGAAGCAGAGGTTCAGAGTGGTTGAGTCACTTACCCACAAACAATGGAGGAGGCATCTCCACCCACGTCCCATCTTTCATCAGATCTTCCAGGGATCAGCCATGTAGGCTGAGGCTCTCTGTTGAGAAAGATGCAGTCACAGTGTATCTTATAGGGTGTGCCCATAATTAATAGGACAGGTGTCCTCATGAGAAGAGGAGAAGAGGCTGGGTGCGATGGCTCAAGTCTGTAACCCCAGCACTTTGGGAGGTCAAGGCCGGTGGATCACGAGGTCAAGAAATCGAGACCATCCCGGCCAACATGGTGAAACCCCGTCTCTACTAAAAATACAAAAATTAGGCCAGTATGGTAGCACCACGCACGACTAATTTTTGCATTTTTAGTAGAGATGGGGTTTCCTCACGTTGGCCAGGCTGGTCTCGAACTCATGACCTCAGGTGATCCGCCCACCTCGGCCTCCCAAATTGTTGGGATTAGAGGGGTGAGCCACCGCGCCCAGCCTAGTTTTACTTTTCATCTTTTTAGAGACAGAGTCTACCTCTGTCACCCAGTCTACAGTGCAATGGTGTGATCACAGCTCACTGCAGCCTTAAACTCCTGGGCTCAAGTAATCTTCCCACCTCAGCCTCCCAAGTAGCTGGGACCACAGGCACACGCCACCATGCCTGGCTAGTTTTAAATTTTTTTTTAGAAGTGGGGTCTCACTATGTTGTCCAGGCTGGTCTTGAACTCTTGGGCTTTTTCTATGTTAGCCTCCAAAAGTGCTGGTATTACATGCGTGAGACAATCCAGAATTTCTTTCTTTTTTTGAGATGGAGTCTCGCTCTGTCGCCCAGGCTGGAGTGCAATGGGGTGATCTCGGCTCACTGCAACCTCAGCCTCCCGGGTTCATGCCATTCTCCTGCCTCGGCCTCCTGAGTAGCTGGGACTACAGGCACCCGCCACCACGCCCGGCTAATTTTTGTATTTTTAGTAGAGACGGGGTTTCACCGTGTTAGCCAGGATGGTCTCCATCTCCTGACCTTGTGATCTGCCCGCCTCGGCCTCCCAAAGTGCTGGGATGACAGGCGTGAGCCACCGCGCCCGGCCCCAGACCTTCTTTTAAAGTACTCACCTGATTAGGTCAGGTCCACCTAGAATACGCTCCTGTTTGATTAACTGGAAGTCAGTTGACTAGAGACCTTAACTGCATCTGGAAAGTTCCGGCACCTTTGCCATAGCATCATGGGACTGATATCTCAGACTATTTTTATTTGCCTTTCATGCTCAATTCGGGGAAATTATACAGACTGGGTACACAGGAAGAAATCATGGCTATCTCCCTATGACAAAGAATTACAGCTGCAGATACCAGAGAACTTTGTTTTTTTTTTATTTCTGGGGTACATTCAGGAGAGGGATGTTTTGCTCCAAAATGTTTTACAAGTGGGGTCTCACTACGTTGTCCAGCCTTAGGAGGCCAAGCATTTTCCTTCAACATTTTCCAAATTATGATAATCATCCTTTGGTGCTTGCTGGTTCTGAAGGAGTGACTATCTCCTTCTGAATTCGCTTTGGGAAATACCTTCAGGGAGCTAGCTGAGCGGCAAAGGTCCCCAGGAAACACACACCAATGGTATGTAAAGCAGCAGCTGCAAGAAGAATTTTAAAGAGAACCCCAAACGCTTTCGTGTCCCTAAGAAGAAGGAGACTGGACATGAAGGCAGCAAAGGGGTGTGTCTCACTGAGAAGCCTGCTTGGGTTCACAGAATGGTCCCCGTCCTGGGCACCGTGGTGTGTTTGGTCAAGTTGAGACTCATAATCATATTAATATTAGCCTTTAGGGACATCATGGCTCACACAATGCAAATGACCCCCAAATACCCACAAGCCCTCTTCTTTCCTCCCCTCCCCTCCCCTCCCCTCCCCTTCCCTTCTTTCCTCCCCTCCCCTCCTCCACTTCCCTGCCCTCCCCTCCCTTCCCCTCCCCTTCCTTCCCCTCCCCTTCCTTCCCTTCCCCTCCACTTCCCTCCCTTCTTCTCCCTTCTTTTCTCCTGTCCTCTCCTCTACTCCCCTCCCCTCCCCTTGCCTTCTTTCCTCTCCCTTCTTTTCTCCCGTCCCCTCCTCCACTCCCCTCCCCTCCCTTGTCCTCCCTTTCCTTCCCTTTCCCTCCTCTTCCCTCCCTTCCCCTGCCCTTCCTTCCCTTCCCCTCCCCTTCCCTCCCTTCCCCTCCCCTTCCCTCCCTTTCTCTCCCTTCTTTCCTCCTGTCCCCTCCTCCCCTCCCCTCCCCTCCCCTTCTTTTGAGATGGAGTCTTGCTCTTGTCACCCAGGCTGGAGTGCAATGGCGCAACCTCAGCTCACTGCAACCTCCGCCTCCCGGGTTCAAGCCGTTCTCCTGCCTCAGCCTCCCTCAGTAGCTGGGACTACAGGCGCCAGCCACCATGCCCAGCTAATTTTTTGTATTTTTACTGAAGACAGACAGGGTTTCACCATGTTGGCCACGCTGGTCCCAAACTGCTGACCCCAGGTGATCCACCCGCCTCGGCCTCCCAAAGTGCTGGGATGACAGGCATGAGCCACCGTGCCCGGCCTAAACCGCAGACTTTCATGTGTCACGGTCCTGGAGGCTGAGAGTCCAAGATCGATGCGTGGGAGGTTCAGGGCCTGGTGAGGACCTGCTTCCTGGTTCACTGACGGTTCCTTCTGGCTGGGTCCTCACATGGTGGAAAGGGCGAGGGAGCCCTGTGGGGCCTGTCTTCTAAGAGCACAAATCCCACTCATGCCCTAACCACCTCCTAAACACCCCACCCTCTAATATTCTTGCAGTGGGTGAGGACAGCAGCCATTTCTCTTACTGTCTCCTGCCTCTGAAGAGGAGGAGGAAGTAAAAGCTGAAAAACAACAGGAATATGAAGTTAGTGGCAAGACCAACTGGGTGCCACGGGTGACCAGGCCTGAGGTTAAAAGATTAACTCCCCACTCGAACCACATGTGCTCTGCATCTATCACCACCCTTTCACTTGGAACCCCTTAGAGTTGTAAGCCCTTCAAAGGCCCAGGAACTCTGTCTTCGAGGAGCTCGGCTCTTAAGACTCGAGTCTGCCGACGCTCCCGGCCGAATAATAAAACCTCTTCCTTCTTTAATCCAGTGTCTGAGGAGTTTTGTCTGAGGCTCGTCCTGCTACACGGGAACTGAGTTTGCACTAGAGTTTTAGAAGGACAGAAACATGGAAGGTATAGCAACTCTCTCACACAGGCTGGTCCCTCTGAAGCCTGCCTGGGTTCACAGAATGGTCCCCCTTCCTGGGGCCCCTGGTGTGTTCCTTTGTGGCCTGCTGACGTTGAGAAATGCAAGATTCCTATTCTGATGCTCTGACCCTGGATTTCCACTTTGGGGACTTGTGGCATATTTCGGACATCGGAAGCACGTACCTCTCACATGGAGCCTGGCATACTTAATAAACAACAAATTATAATAAATAAATGAATAATGCGTTATAAATTATCATTATTTATTTACGTACTGGAGACAGAGTCTCGCTCTTGTCACCCAGGCTGGAGTGCAGTGGCATGATCTTGGCTCACTGCAACCTCCGCCTCCCGGGTTCAAGTGATTCTCCTGCCTCAGCCTCCTGAGTAGCTGGGATTACAGGCACCCACTTCCATACCTGGCTAGTTTTTTGTCTTTTTAATAGAGATGAGGTTTCACCATGCTGCCCAGGCTGGTCTTTTTTTTTTTTTTTTTTTGAGACGGAGTCTTGCTCTGTTGTCCAGGCTGGAGTGCAGTGCTGCGATCTCGGCTCACTGCAAGCTCCGCCTCCCAGGTTCATGCCATTCTCCTGCCTCAGCCTCCCTAGTAGCTGGGACTATAGGTGCCCGCCACCCCCCTACTAGTTTTTTTTTTTTGTATTTTTAGTGGAGATGGGGTTTCGCCATGTTAGCCAGGATGGTCTCCATCTCCTGACCTCATCATTCGCCCGTCTCGGCCTCCCAAAGTGCTGGGATTACAGGCGTGAGCCACCACGCCTGGCCCCAGGCTGGTCTTGAACTGTTGACCTTGTGATCTGCCCACCTTGGCCTCCCAAAGTGCTGGGATTACCGGCGTGAGCCACCGCACTTGGCCTCATTTATTATTTTATAGTTACATTATAAATTGTCATTTATTATTTCATAATTACATTATAAATGATCATTTCATAATTACATTAAATATTGTCAGTTATTTCATAATTACAATATAATCATTATTTCATAATGACATTATAAATTAATTTTACGATTATATTATACATTAGCATTTATTTCATAATTACATTAGATTATCATTTATTTTTAAATTACATGATAAATTATCATTTATTATTTCATAATTACATACATTATTTTATAATTACAAATTATCATTTGTTTCATAATCACAATACAAATTATCTTAATTTCATAATACCACTGAAAGTTGTCATTTATTATTTCATAATTACATTATGTAATGGTATGCGTTAATAACTATTAATAATACAATTAATATTAACAATTCAATTAATAATTAACTAGCAATGTATAATATGTAATTCTATAATTACGTCATCGAATAGGATATCTAAGTTATACATAAATTATATTATTCAAGTATATTACACACAATTTGTAAGTATGGTATAGAATCCCGTTACAGAATTATATTATTTTTATATAATATAAATATATTATTATATTTCAGAATTTTATTATAGATATTTGACTCTATAATTGGAATTTAGACCCCACACCGACCCCCCTTCCTGTCTGGCTGAAGGGCGATGGCCGCAGACCCTGGCCGAGGGACGTCCCCTGGTTACCCGCAAGCAGGTGGCCGCATTCGGCGGGGGGGGGGGGGGGGGGGGGGACTGGCCTGGCGCACGCGCAGTGCAAAAGGCCGGGCTCCCGGAAGTCCCGCCTTCCAGGGCGGGGCCAGGACCAGGAGGAGAAACCCGGTGTCGCCGCGCGGCCGCTTCCGCGAGCCCTCGCGCCGGAAACGGAAATGCGTCACAGAGGGCGGGCGGCGACGGCGGTGGCGGCGTCGGAGGCGCCTCCAGGGGACGGTGGCGGCGCCGGGTGGTGAGGCCGCGCCTGTCCGGGGGTCGTCGGGGGACGGCGGGAGCTTGGGCCAGCGGCGGCGGCGGCCTGGGACGCAGGCGGAGCCCCGCGCAGGTGAGTGCCGCCCCCGGGCCGCCCGGGCCTGGCGAACGCTTCGCTGGTCGGACCGGGCCCTGGGGGCCGGGGCTGGGGAGGCGGGGCTGGGGCCTGGGGGGCGGGGCCTGGGGTCTCGGAGGGGACGGGGCCGGGGTTGGGGGGCGTGGGGTGGCCTGGGGGGCTGAGAGCGCCGGGGGCCGTACGGGGGAACCGGGGGGCTGGGGAGGTCTGCGGTCGGGGTCCGGGGGTCCCGGGAAGTAGGGGTGGGGGCTGGGGAGGCGGGGCTGGGGCCTGGGGGGCGGGGCCTGGGGTCTCGGAGGGGACGGGGCTGGGGTTGGGGGGCGTGGGGTGGCCTCGGGGGGCTGAGAGCGCCGGGGGCCGTACGGGGAAACCGGGGGCTGGGGAGGTCTGCGGTCGGGGTCCGGGGGTCCCGGGAAGTAGGGGTGGGGGCTGGAGCGGTTCCGGGGACTCCACCGAGGGAGCTGAGGCCTGGAGCGGTCTTGGGGGTCTGGGAGCTCGGGGGACCGGTTGGGGGGACCCCAGGGTTCGGCGAGCAGGAGACTGGGAGGCCTGGGACTAGCGGACGTGGCGCTGCGGTCGCTCCCAGGTCTACACTGGGAAGCCAGGGGCTGTCCGGGGGTTTCGGAGGCGGGAGCTTTGGGGCTCATCCAGGAGTGCGGTGACCGAGGGGCGGGGGGTACCGAGGGGCCGAGGGCCTGAGAATGCGTGGGGCCTTTCCGGGGGTGCCAGGGGCAGCCCGAGGCTATGCTGGGGGGCTGCGGTAGGTGGGAAGACCAGGGGCAGTGCCGGGTACTGGGGGGTGGGCAGCCAGGTGTACCGGGGTGGTCGGGGCCGCTGGAGGCCACAGTGGGGAGGGTTCCTCGGTGGTGCAGTTGCTGGGGCCGCCTGAGTTCTAGGGGGAGGGTTCCCTGGTCTCTGCCCAGGCTGGAGCCCCTCCCTTGTGCCCCACTGACCTCTTCTGGTAGCTTTTCCACCCTCCCTCCCTTCTTTCGCGCCTCCCACCTCGGGCTTGGGCGAGGAGGCCGTGTCCTGGGCCTGGCAGGAAGCCTCCAGGTGGATGTGGTGGGCGGCTGGGCCAGAGGCGGTCACCTGGGATGTTCAGGTTTCTGTGAGTGAAGCTTCCTCTGCTTGGAGCTGGCCGTCAGGAAGTGGCTGCCTGTCAGCTCCCTAGGGAACAGGTGTGGGTTAAAGAAGGTGGGTGGCTGGAGGAAGAAGGCACAGATGGGGGACTCTGGCCCCCAGCTTTTGGAAAGTTCCTTGTACTTTGTGGCTTTGAGTGGGTTAAAGCTGGGATACGTCTGGCCTTCGTGGAGATTACTAGGGTTCATGGTTCTGGATTGTTTTTGTAGCCGGACACTTCCTGTTTTATCAGTGCAAGTACAGGGCCGCCGCCCCCTCCACAGCGCCTTTCCAGATGCCTGCAGCTGTGCTCTCCCTGGCCCCTTCCCTTCCCTCCCGTGTCTTTCTGCTCCTTCCCGTGGAGCTAGGCGTTTGTAGCTTCCCCGTCCCTACTTGACCTGCGTGTGGGGTCTGGTCGTGCCCAGCTTCCTATTCTGCAGGCCTTGGGAGCTGCTGGGTGCTGGATGTAGGGTGTCGGGCCGTGCTGGCCGAGGCTTCGACACTAACCTGTTCTTTATCAGCTCGGCTTTTTCCCCTTTAGTGTACTCTTAATGATTTCAAAAAGTAAAAAACTCCGTTGAGATGGCTTTTAACAAAGGAGAAACCAGTCTCTGACACAGCAGAGAGACACTGCCGTTTCTCTTCTCCGAGTCCCAAAGTGCCGGCTGGTGTGGCCCCTCCTCCTTGGCGGGGGAGCCAGGGGGCCGACGCTGACCGTCTGCATCTTCTGTTTCAGGCCCAAGGTCCCGGAGGCTATGGCAGCGGCTACCATCGTGCACGACACGTCTGAGGCCGTGGAGCTCTGCCCCGCGTACGGCTTGTACCTGAAGCCCATCACCAAGATGACCATCAGCGTGGCGCTCCCGCAGCTGAAGCAGCCGGGGAAGTCCATCTCCAACTGGGAGGTGATGGAGAGGCTGAAGGGCATGGTGCACAACCACCAGTTCTCCACGCTGCGTATTTCCAAGAGCACCATGGACTTCATCCGCTTCGAGGGGGAGGTGGAGAACAAGAGCCTGGTCAAGTCTTTCCTGGCCTGCCTGGACGGCAAGACCATCAAGCTCAGCGGCTTCTCCGACATCCTGAAGGTGCGCGCGGCCGAGTTCAAGATCGACTTCCCCACCCGCCACGACTGGGACTCCTTCTTCCGCGACGCCAAGGACATGAACGAGACCCTGCCGGGGGAGCGGCCGGACACCATCCACCTGGAGGGGCTGCCCTGCAAGTGGTTCGCCCTGAAGGAGTCGGGCTCCGAGAAGCCCAGCGAGGACGTCCTGGTCAAGGTGTTTGAGAAGTTCGGGGAGATCCGGAACGTGGACATCCCCATGCTGGACCCCTACCGGGAGGAGATGACGGGCCGCAACTTCCACACCTTCAGTTTCGGGGGGCACTTGAACTTCGAGGCCTACGTGCAGTACCGCGAGTACGTGGGCTTCATCCAGGCCATGAGCGCCCTGCGCGGGATGAAACTCATGTACAAGGGGGAGGACGGCAAGGCCGTGGCCTGCAACATCAAGGTGAGCCCTGGGCGCCGAGACCCACGCGCTTCCTCCCTCGGGCGGCTTCCTTCCAGCTGGGTCAGTAGATCGCTCCCAGCCACACCGCTTAGGCTGTGGGGACCTCCCCTGAGTAAAACGACAGCAACAGCCCCGTTCCCGTCGAATTTCAGAGACACAGGCGTGAGGTCGACTAGGGGGTCCGTGCTGTGGTTTTGGAAATTCGGTATCTGAAGGAAGATGTCTAGTAGCTGAGGGTTGGACTCTCAGGCACTGTGACAGGGATTTGAACCGTATCAGAACCAAGAGAACCTGGCCTTCCCAGAATGCTCCTTGAAACTAGGGATTAACGTTCCCTTAAGCCTCACGTGCTGTTTGTTTGTTTGTTTGTTTTCGAGACAGAGTATCGATCTGTTGCCCAGGCTGGAGTACAGTGGCGCGATCTCTGCTCACTGCAACCTCCGCCTCCTGGGTCCGAGCGATTCTCCTGCCTCAGCCTCCCGAGTAGCTGGGACTACAGACGCGTGCCACCATGCCCGGCTAATTTTTATATTTTTAGTAGAGACAGGGTTTTGCCGTATTGGCCAGGCCGGTCTCAAACTCCCGACTTCGTGATCTGCCCGCCTGGGCCTCCCAAAGTACTGGGATGACAGGCGTGAGCCACCGTGCCCGGCCTTGCCTGATGTATTTCGACCCGTGTTGGCTTCGCGGTGACAAACGAACCAGCCTCCTGGAGGAGGTTTTGTGGCCTTAAGATGTGCCCCGTGGGCGTGGGCAGGAGGCCCCGGGGTGGCTGTGGCCACAGGAAATGATGGAGCCGGGTAGCGGAAGGGGAACCGTGTCTTGCCGCGGTGGCGCGTCACTTACGTCCAGTAAGTGGCGAGGGGTAGTTGGTGTTCCTCGTAACTCCGTGGGATGAGCTAAGTCTTGAGCCACTGATGGTGACTTGGAGGGAGTGGTTTGGCTTCTGGGCCCCGCTGACTGGGTCTGCACCGGACGTGAGTGGTGAGTGGGCGCTCAGGCTCTGAGGACTCGGCCCTGCGGCCCGGGAGAGGGAGAGGGCGCCTGGCCGTGTGTCTGGGGGGCTTTGGGGGAAGGCCATCTCATACTGTTTTTTGCTTTTAAAGGTTTCTTTTGATTCAACCAAACACCTGAGTGATGCGTCAATTAAGAAGCGGCAGCTGGAGAGGCAGAAGCTTCAGGAACTGGAGCAGCAAAGAGAAGAACAGAAGCGCAGAGAGAAGGAAGCGGAGGAGAGGCAGCGAGCGGAGGAAAGGTACCTTCTGTGGGAGGGGCCCTCGGCGCTGGTGTCCGGCACCTGGGAGTGTGCGCAGACTCGTGTGCGTGTGTATGCATGTATTCCTGTGTGGGTGTGTGCGTGCTTGTGAGGTTGTGTGTACCTGTGTGCGTGGAGGCATGTGTGCCTGTAGCACGCGTGCCTGTGAACAGGTGTGTGTACTTTGTACGAATGTGTGCCCGTGTGTGTGCCTGTGCGTCTGTACACCCGTGCCTGTGTGTGTGCATGTGTGCCTGTGAGTGCCTGCGTGCATGTGTGTACCTATGTGCGTATGTACACGTGTGCCCACGTGTGTGTGCGCCTCTGCGTCTGTGCACACGTGTCTGTGTGTGTGCATGTGTCTGAGCTCGTATGTGTACCTTTGTGCATGTGTGCCCATGTGGGTGTGCCTCTGCATCTGTGCACATGTGCCTGTAAGCTCCTGTGTACCTGTGTGCACGTGTGTATACCTCTGTGCATATGTACACATGTGTGCCGTGTGTGTGCCTCTGCATCTGTGCACATGTGCCTGTGTGTGTGTGCATGTGTGTGAGCTCGTGTGTGTACCTGTGTGCATATGTACACGTGTGCCGTGTGTGTGCCTCTGCATCTGTGCACATGTGCCTGTGTGTGTGCACGTGTACCTGTGTGCATATGTACACGTGTGCTGTGTGTGTGCGCCTCTGCGTCTGTGCACACGTGCCTGTGTGTGCATGCGTGCCTGTGAGCTCGTGTGCGTACCTGTGTATGTACGCATGTGTGCCCCCGTGTGTGCCTCTGCATGTGTGCACACATGTGCCTGTGTGTGTGCATGCGTTCCTGTGAGCTCGTGTACCTGTGTGCATGTGTGTACCTGTGTGCGTATGTACGCATGTGTGCCCACGTGTGTGTGCTCCTCTGCATCTGTGCACACAGCACACATATGCCTGTGTGCATGCTTGTGTGCGTGTGTGCACGTATGGGTGTGTGTGCATGCCTGTGGGTGCGCAGCTGTGCACGTGAGGACCTGCGTGAGTGGCTGTTTGAGACGCAGCAGAATATGCGTGTTTCTGTTCGTTTTCCTGTCGTACATCATGGTCTGACGTGATCTCTGCCAGTTCCCAGGACCACGCCTTTCCCGAAGAGCCACCTCTTCTCCCTCCACACGCTGTTCACATATCCCACTGAAACAAGCAGAATGCCTTGGCCGTTTGCAAGTTTGCGTTTAGGTTGAGGCTACGTTTACAAAATGAAGTAGAAGGTTGATGGTGATGGCCAGATTTAAAACAAAACAAAAAACCATAGGATAAAAACCCAGTTTCGCTTAAGAGGCCTTTAAAGCAATGGCCTGAGTTGTTCACTGCGGTTGGGGTACCAAAGACAATCTCCGGTCAGTCTTTGTAGCCCTTTTCATCTTCTTAGCATTGCAGGAGGGAACCAACAACTTGCCGTGAATCCCCTGAGGCGGATTCCTCGTTGTCCTTCTCCATCCCTCCTGCTGTGCTGTCTTAGTGAGGCAGATTCCTCCTCCTCCTCCTCCTCCTCCTCCTCCTGCTTCTCCTCCCCCCCTCCTCCCCCTCCTCCCCCTCCTCCCCCCACCAGGCTGTGCCCTCCGAGGACTTTAGTGCGTCCTGCACGTCTGTTGGGCTTCATGTCGCCGATACCGAGTCTGGGATGTGTTGGACTTGACTGGGGGCCTCCTGGACAGCCTCCGGTGGGACCGAGTTGGTCCGTTGTGTTTCCGTTTCTCACTGCTTTATGTGACGCTGGTGCCAGTGTGTTGATGTGTGTGGCGGGTGATGTTTGCACGAGAGTCCCGGCACTGAACTCCTGGGAGCAGGCCATCTTGCCCTTGGTGTTCTTTATATAGCCCCCGTTGCCTCCCCAAGGGAGAGTGGGGCTGAGGGCTCCTTAGATGAGGCAGGTGCAGCATGTAAGCGAGTGGCCGTGAATGGGCTGGGGGGGCCCAGGTCAGCCGTCAGGAGCCCCAGGACCCAAGGCAGGCAGTACACAGAGGCAGACACCCTGGGAGAACTGGACGTGCTGCTGTGTCGCCATCCTGGGAGGGGCGGTTCGGATGTGGGGTTGAGTCAGGGTCCCCTGTGTCAGCCGCTGTCAGGCCGACCGGGACAGCCGGGGTGGGAGACCGTCCTGGGACATTACAGGGACTCTTCCAGGGTGCAGACAAAGCCCAGGCCTGGCTGAATGTGCCTGTCCACGTTCTGGAAGTGGGGAGTGGGACTCAGAGCCTCGGACCTCTCAGTCTTGCAGGACTGTCCCCACGACAATTCAGAAAGCAGCTTGGGGGTGAGGAGAAGCTGCATCCTTGATCTTTCCCTGAGGAGACATGAGCATCGGAGAAGTGAAGTGTGCCTCTGCAGGGAAGAGGCCCCGTCCACCTGGCCAGACCACAGAAGGCTTGGGGGACGCGGGGTCAGGCCATGAGCTTCTCTCCACAGCAGGACAGGGTGGCTGGAGCCCTGGGGAGGGCTGGCCCGTCGTCAGCGAGAGTTGGCCGGGAGGGCTCCAGGGTGGCCCGTGGAGCTGTCCTTCCCCGCGCAGGGCCGTACTCGCCCCTGCTGCCCCCCCGTCATTCCTCAGAGGCTGAGCATGACAGGAGGCCCAGGGCAGCCTCCGGGTTTCTCTCTGGTGGGTGGAAATGAGGCGTGTGTGTTTGGCCCTCACAGGTGACTTGGAGCTTGATGAGTGCTGTCCTCTGAAAGCTGCCCAGTCTTGAGGCGTCGGTGTGAGTCCCGCTTAAGGGCGTGCTATGTGCTGGGCTGCCCTGAGCCGTCCTCTGAGCTCGTGGGGCGGTGACAGCTCACAGGACAGTTAAACCTTCAGCACATGGAACTGTTTGAGGACCTTCATACCCCGGCTGGAGACCGTGTGGATCACTGCCTGGCCGTCGGCACCTGGCCCGGCTCCCTTCTTGGGGTGGTGGAGAGCGGGACGCCTTTTCTCCCGGCCCGCTCCTCCTCATCCCCGTGTCTCCTGTCGCCTTGGTGTCTCCTGTCGCCTTGGTGTCTCCTGTCGCCTTGGTGTCTCCTCTCCCCTTGGTGTCTCTGCAGGTCTACGTCATCCCGTCAGGCCTGCTCGGGTTCCTCGGTGCTGCTTAGAGCTGCACGCGGGGCTTCCAGGCCACTCTTCTTTTTTGTTGTTGTTGTTGAGACGGAGTCTCGCTCTGTCGCCAGGCTGGAGCGCAGTGGTGCAATCTCGGCTCTCTGCAAGTTCCACCTCCTGGGTTCAAGCGATTCTTCTCATTCTTCTGCCTCAGCCTCCCAAGCAGCTGGGATTACAGGTGCCCGTCACCATGTCCGGCTAATTTTTGTATTTTTAGTAGAGACGGGGTTTCACCGTGTTGGCCAGGCTGGTCTCGATCTTTGTGATCTGCCCGCCTGGGCCTCCCAAAGTGCTGGGATTATAGGCGTGAGTCACTGCGCCTGGCCCGGGCCACTCTTACCAGGTGTTGCTGTGTTTTGTCGCCGCTGGGCTGCTGGGGCAGGGGTCCCTCCCCGTCCAGCTGTGTGTGTGGTCGCCGCCCTGCTTGTTGAGGTCCTGGGTGATCGTCACCCAGAGAAGTGTGCTGGCGTTGAGTGCAATCGGATGAAGCCACGTGCCCCTCCCCTGGGAAGGGCCCCTCCTGCCCTGCTCCCTCGACGCCCTCTCCACAGCCCCAGGCAGCCGGGCTGGCGGTTTTGTGCCGTCATGGGTGGGGCCTTTGTAGAATTTCACAGAACGGGGATCTGTGCCATCTGTTGTCTTCAAGGCCGGATTGTCCACTTAGCTGTGGTGCAGGGCTCTGCACGGCGCGTGTCCCTCCTCCTCCTCCTCCTCCTCCTCCCTGCTGCCCGGGGCCGCCTCCCTGGTGTGCGCGCATGCTGGCCTTCACTTGTGATTTTTAGAAAGCTTTCCTGTGCAGCTGGAACCTGCTTCCTGGGGCCCCTGCTGTTTGTGCTCAGTGCTGTCCTCTGGACGCATGCACCAGCCGAAGCCGGGCGCCTTACGTGGTTTGGTGGCCATCTGCGTCCTCTGCCGTGCGCTGTTTCCGCATTGGGGCGCTGGCCTTTCCTCGGTGGCGGCCACAGATGCCGCACCCCAAGGATCTTCCGCAGTTTCTTGAGTTGTTGCCGATGCTCTTTCCGCCATCCGCCCGTCCGTCTTTCCCCTGGCTGGGGGCGTGGCTTTTGATGTGGTCGATCCGCTGGTCGTTTTCTTCGTGGTTTCGGGGTTGGGTCACACTTAGCAGGATGGTGTGTTGGAAGGTCACGGAGGTCCTCGCCCGGCTCACTCCTTCCACCCCTCGGGCTGCTTTGAGTCAGCCGAGGTCCACTTTGGGATAAAGAGTTAAATGCTTAATCGTTCGACTGTGTGGCCTTTTCCCCCTTGTGTGAAAAGCCACTTGTATGGTGTATCATGTGTTGGCTACAGCTGCTATCTGTGACAAACCCCCGGTGTGTTCCACGCAGGAAACAGAAGGAGCTGGAAGAGCTGGAGCGAGAGAGGAAAAGAGAAGAGAAGCTTCGCAAGCGGGAGCAGAAGCAGAGGGACCGCGAGCTGCGCCGGAACCAGAAGAAGCTGGAGAAGCTGCAGGCGGAGGAGCAGAAGCAGCTGCAGGAGAAGATCAAGCTGGAGGAGCGCAAGCTGCTGCTGGCCCAGAGGAACCTGCAGTCCATCCGGCTCATCGCCGAGCTGCTCAGCAGAGCCAAGGTACCCGGGGGCTCCCTCTGCCGCCGCCAGCCGCACCCGGGCTGCCCTCGGTGTCCTCCCCTGAAACGCGGGTGGTGTCACGGCGCCGTTTCCCCGCGGGCCGCAGCTGTACCCACAAAGCCAGCGTTAGTGCCGAGGATGACGGCTCCTGCCCGGTAGGGTGTGGCACTTGTCTGTCGTTCCGATGATTTCAGAGCTGTGACAGTTTCCTTTTGCAAAGCTGGTGCATTCAGGTTCCCCGAGCAGGCTGGCAGCCTCCCGGGGGCCGGGGCAGAGGCTCTCTGTTTCCTTTGGGTCCGGGCAGTGGCGGAGAGTGCAGGGGGCCGCTCTCTGTGGCCCGTGCCTCTGTGTGTGCTCAGCTGGCCTGGCTGTGACCTCACCAGTGGCCCAGAGCAGAGGGGCAAGGTGGGCTGGGTGGAGGGCTGAGCACGCGGAGGGGGCCTGCCGTGGGCCCGGGTCCCTCCTCCGCCGTGTGAACCTGGCCGGTCTCACCAGCGCCGGTACTGACGACCCCCTCAGCACCAAGAGCCTCCTTGCTCCTCCTGGAGGCACGACTGGTAACTCCCATGAGCCCGGGGCCAGGGCCCAGAGACAGACAGACCTCCCCAGGACAGACGTCCCCAGCACGCTCCTTGTCCTCAGGAGGGCTGCGTCCCCCTGGAGTCCAGCGCGGGGCGACCCCATAACCTGTTGTCTGATTACAGTTGTGATAAGTCCCCGGGAAGGAGCATGACAAGAGGCTGAGACATGTGGCAGCCCAGTCCTTACCTCATGGTGAATATTGAAGACACTAACCCAGGCTAGGCCAGGCTCGCCCCGCGGCGGCGGCGGCGGCGGCAGAGGCGGCGTGTGTCTGCGGCGTCATTTCAGCTCCCTGCTGCCGGCGGCCGCTTGTGACCTAACTCCAGGCCCCTGCGTGCAACGTGGCGGGGCTCCCGGCAAGGCCCGGCTCTGCCCGAGAGGCCCGCCCCGGGGCTGTGCCGGGTCGCTTTGCCAAGGGGTTTCCTTCGCACTCAGACGCATGATGGCCCCAGGTGTGGCCGAGGGAGCCGAGGGATGGACGGGCTGGACCTGGCTCGCCGTAGGAGACGCCCCCCGCCCCAGGGCTGGAGTCCAGCCAGGCCGCTGATCCTGCATCCCCAGGCCATGGGGCCTCCAAACACCGTCCCCGCGCCTCTCCCAGTGTCCGGCCGGGCTCAGGAGTCAGGCTCAGCCGCGCTTTCCTCTTCCCTGCAGGCCGTGAAGCTACAGGAGCAGGAGCAGAAGGAGGAGAGGCTGCGGCTGCAGCAGCAGGAGGAGCGGCGGCGGCTGCAGGAGGCCGAGCTGCGGCGCGTGGAGGAGGAGAAGGAGCGCGCGCTGGGCCTGCAGCGGAAGGAGCGGGAGCTGCGCGAGCGGCTGCTGAGCATCCTGCTGAGCAAGAAGCCGGACGACGCCCACGCGCACGACGAGCTGGGCGCGGCGCACGCCGACCTGCTGCAGCCGGTGCTGGACATCCTGCAGACCGTGTCGTCCGGCTGCGTGAGCGCCGCCGCGCTGCACCCCCTCGGGGGCCAGCTCCCCGCCAGTGCGCCCAGGGACACCGCGGCCCACCCGGAGGCCGACGGCGCCCCCAGAAGCGTGAACGGCAGCGTGGCCGGGGAGGCCCCGTGCAGGGAGGGTCCGAGCTCCTGCCGCGCGGCCCCCGAGGACGGCTCTCCGGAGAAGAGGTGCCCCGGCGGCGTCCTGTCCTGCATTCCCGACAACACGCAGCAGCCCAAGGGCCTCCCCGCCTGCGAGCAGAACGTCTCCAAAAAGGACACCCGGTCGGAACAGGACAAGTGCAACCGGGAGCCCAGCAAGGGCCGGGGCCGGGCCGGCGGAGACGGGCTGGACGAGCGGCACAAGCGGGAGAGGAGCCGGGCCAGGCGCGCGGGCAGCAGGGAGGACGGGCGGCCGCGCAAGGAGCGGCGGCCCCACAAGAAGCACGCCTCCAAGGATGGCAGCCCCCGCCGGCGCAGCGCCAGCCCGGACCACGCCCGGTCCCGGAGGTCCCACAGCAAAGACAGGCACCGGCGGCAGCGCAGCCGGGAGCGGAAGGGCAGCGCCGGCAGGAAGCACAGCCGCCACCGCCGCCGGAGCGAGCGCTCGCGCTCCCGGTCCCCGAGCAAGCACCGCAGTACCTGGAACAGGTAATGACGGGCGCGGCCTCTCCGTGGCCTGCCCGGGAAAGCCCAGGACCCGCTCCGGCGTCCTGGCCGCTCCTTGGCCGCTCTCCGTCCACCCCCTGCAAAGCTGAGACCGTCCCGCAGCCAGGAGCGTCCAAGGAGCCCGCTGGCCAAGACGGAAGACACCACGCTTTAGAGATCCATCCACCCATCTTCACTCAGCGCAGCGTACGTGGCACTTCAGTTTCAAACACGTAGCCCTCCGAAACTGGATCCGATAGCTTTACTACGGCCAGTCCCCTCTCAGTCAGGAAAACCGCGCGGACGGACAGTGGTGAGAAGGGCAGCGCTGCCGCATTCCTTCCTCCCCACGCGGGGATCTCTGTGTCTGCTTGGCCACCTCCCCGCTGCACGGCCCAGGAGGTGCACCTGCCGCAGCACGGGACACTCCTCAAAGCTGTGGACCACCGGAGTCGCACCGGCACTAGAAGGAAAAGACAAAGCGTTGCCCCGGTGATTTCTCCCCCCCACCCCGCCCCAGTTTGTAATTTTAACTGGTCGGGAAATGCAGGTTGCGTGGGATACGGGTGAGGAAGGTACAAGTCCTTTGAGATCAAAACCCAAGCGGGCCATTCTTTTTAAGGTGTCGGTGTGCGGGGAGTGGTACCCCATGGTCTGATGCTCCTTCACTTCCAAAACATTCACTTTTTACAACTTCGAGGAATTACGCATAAAAAAGGGTGGTGAAAAAGCTTTGGTTTCTAGTAAAGGTTAGTGCGTGTGGTTTTTTTTAAGAAGCTGTTTTGCTAAATTATTTTTACTTGGAATGTTTCAAACAGATTTCAGGCTGCAAACTTGTTAAGTTTTATAATCATTCGCTTCTCCAAGTGAAGCTCAGAAGTACTTAAAAATAGCTGTAACGTTCGCGTTAGGAAAGATGGTGTTTATTCCAGTTTGCATTTTTATGGTGAACTAAAATCCTTTTCCAATGAACTGAAATTTTTCACGCTTACGATTTTTGTGTTTTTATGTGCCTTGGACTGCGTTATTCCGCTGATTCTAGCCAAGTGCGTCTCAGCCCAATAGAAACCGTTCACTTTTCCGAGACCTGCTGATTCGGTGATCGTGTATCACACAGCTCTCCCGGGGCTGTACGGTAGTCACCTTCTGAGAGGAGAATCCTGGGTCCTAAGAGGCATCAAATTGTTTGCTGAGAACATAAACTTAGCCAAATTCAGAAAACCAATCTTTTTTAAAACCAAGGAGCTGTTTTTAAAGCACATTTAAAAGACGGTGGTTCTTCTCCCCACCGAACGTAGTGGTCACAGGTAGTAGTGTAAGCGCTGCCTGGTTGACCCAGGGTGGAATAGTCCCTTCCTCTGTTTAGTTAAATCACACACCTTCTTGGGGGACTGGAGGGCTGGACACGTGCCTGTCCCACCCCGAAGCTCATCTCGCTAGCAGATAGATGAGCAAATGGCTCTGTCTTGCCTGTGACCAGACACGGAGTGTTTGCAAACATGGGCCTGTCAGAAGTGTATGCGTCTGTGTCGGTCTGTCCAGCCCAGCACTGAACTTTTGCCTGTTCCGCAGCTATAAGAACGTTGCCAGGGCCGGGCGTGGTGGCTCACGCCTGTAATCTCAGCACTTTGGGAGGCAGAGGCAGGTGGTTCTCCTGAGGTCAGGAGTTCAAGACCAGCCTGGCACCCCGTGTCTCCTAACAACACAAAAAATTAGCCGGGCATGGGGATGGGTGCCTGTCATCCCAGCTACTCGGGATTCCGAGGCAGGAGAATCGCTTGAACCCGGGAGGTGGAGGTTGCAGTGAGCCGAGATTGCGCCACTGCACTCCAGCCTGGGTGACTAGAGGGAAACTCCAAGTCAAAAAAAAAAAAAATGTTGCCAGGACCAGGCGCTGCTCTGGGCACCTGGTATATGGTGCTGGAAAAGACAGCGCTGTCTGCAGCCCTGCGCATTTGCGAATGTGTAGATACAGGGATGACAAGTCCCAGTGACAGCTTCTCAAGCAAGCTGTGTGTGCAAGGCAGAAGGGTGGACGTGGTGTGTCTGAGATCAAGAAGTGAATGTGGCCGGGGAAAGGAGTAGGCGGAAGAGACGCAGGAAAGGTGGACATGGAGCTGATCGCACACATGAGGCTGATCCACTCCAGACTCTTGGGACGAGAAGCAAGAGGGCTGTAAGCTGGGAGTGTGATGAGCGTGGGGACTTGTGGCAACAGGCATCCCCTGTGACATGCTGGTGGACTGGGCTAGGCGTTGATGGGAGAGGAGAAGGTGGCAAAACTTCAGTGCGTGTTGCCTTGTGATACGTTGGACGTGGACGGTCTAGGAAAGCTGGAGAGCACCACCCCCAGGCCTATAGAATTGGGTATCTATGGAAGAGATTTAGGAATCTGAACTCTTTCTCTCCTTTCTTTTCTCTTTCTCTGTCTCCTTCTTTCCTTCCTTCCTTCTTCCTTTCCTTCCTTCCCCCTCCCTACCTGCCTCCCTCCCTTCCTTCCTTCTTTCCTGCCTCCCCCTTCCTTCCTTCCTTCTTCCTTTCCTCCCTTCCGCCTCCCTACTTACCTTCCTTTCTTCCTTCCTTCCTTCTTCCTTTCCTCCCTTCCCCCTCCCTCCCTAACTCCCTCCCTTCCTTTCTTCTTCTTTCCTGCCTCCCCCTTCCTTCCTTCCTTCCTCCTTCCTTTCCTCCCTTCCCCCTCCCTACCTACCTACCTTCCTTCCTCCTTTCCTCCTTCTTCCTTCCTTCCTTCCTTTCCTCCCTTCCCCCTCCCTACCTACCTTCCTTTTTTCCTTCCTTCTTCCTTTCCTCCCTTCCGCCTCCCTACCTACCTTCCTTTTTTCTTTCCTTCCTTCCTCCTTCCTTTCCTCCCTTCCGCCTCCCTACCTACCTTCTTCCTTCCTTCCTCCTTTCCTCCCTCTTCCTTCCTTCCTTCCTTTCCTCCCTTCCCCCCCACCTACCTTCCTTTTTTCCTTCCTTCTTCCTTTCCTCCCTTCCCCCTCCCTTCCTTCCTTCCTTCCTCCTTTCCTCCCTCCCCCTTCCTTCCTTCCTTCCTTCTTCCTTTCCTCCCTTCCCCCCATGTTTGTTCGTTCGTTCCTTCCTTCCTTCTTTCCTTCCTTCCTTCCTTCTTCCTTTCCTCCCTTCCCCCTCCCTACCTACCTACTTCCCTTCCTTCCTTCCTTCTTTCCTGCCTCCCCCTTCCTTCCTTCCTTCTTCCTTTCCTCCCTTCCCCCTCCCTACCTACCTTCCTTCCTTCTTCCTTTCCTCTCTTCCCCCTCCCTCCCTACCTTCCTTCCTTCCTCCTTTCCTCCCTCCCCCTTCCTTCCTTCCTTCCTTCCTTCTTCCTTTCCTCTCTTCCCCCTCCCTCCCTCCCTTCCTTCCTTCCTCCTTTCCTCCCTCCCCCTTCCTTCCTTCCTTCCTTCCTTCTTCCTTTCCTCCCTTCCCCCCATGTTTGTTCCTTCCTTCCTTCCTTCTCTCCTTCCTCCTCTCTTTTCTTTCTTTCATTTCTTAATTTCTCTCTTTCTTATTTTTTGAGACAGAGTCTCGCTCTGTCACCCAAGCTGGAGTGCAGTGGTGCAATCTCGGCTCACTGCAACCTCCGCCTCCTGAGTTCAAGCGATTCTCCTGCCTCAGCCTCCCGAGTAGCTGGGATTACAGGCGAGTGTCACTACGCCCGGTTAATTTTTTGTATTTTTAGTAGAGACGGGGTTTCACCGTGTTAGCCAGGATGGTCTCGATCTCCTGACCTTGTGATCCGCCCGCCTCAGCCTCCCAAAGCGTTGGGATTACAGGCGTGAGCCACCGCGCCCTGCCAGGAATCTGAACTTTAAACACTGTGCCTTGATCCTCATGCGTATTCAACTTGAAATATCTGCTTTGTAGCCCAGCACGGCATGGGCTGATCCAGCTACTTACGAACTGATGACGGTGTTGTTGGCGTCTCCAGCTGTCCTTGGTTTCCTCTTTCTCCTTGCAGTTCTATCCATCTTTGCCTTTTGTATTTTGATGCTACGTTATTTGGTGCCTACAAGTTAAGGATTGTTACGTCATATGTCTCATTTCTGACGTCCCTTCTTTACCCTTGGCAATTTTCCTTCTGAAGCTTGTTTTAGATGGGAATTGGAAGGAAAGGAATTGGATAGAAACGGGTGTCCATGGCAATCTGAGGTCTAGCCCCCTGGACACGCACAGATGACGTCCAGCATGGCATGAGCGTGCTCACAAGTGCCTTTCAGGGAAGGTTCTAAGGTCGGGGGATAAAGAACTGGTATTTGTGGGCTGGGCGTGGTGGCTCACGCCTGTCATCCCAGCACATTGGGAGGCCGAGGCAGGCGGATCACGAGGTCAGGAGATGGAGACCATCCTGGCCAACATGGTGAATCCCCGTCTCTACATAAAATACAAAAATTAGCCGGGTGCGGTGGCAGGCACCTGTAGTCCCAGCTACCAGGGAGGCTGAGGCAGGAGAATGGCTTGAACCTGGGAGGCGGAGGTTGCAGTGAGCTGAGATCCGGCCACTGCACTCCAGCCTGGGCGACAGAGCCAGACTCCATCTCAAAAATAAAGTATTTGTGTGTGTGTGAGACATTGCAGTGACTTATTGCAGTTGCTTTTAGAGGCATGGGAGCAACACGAAGAATGTAGATTCAGGAGCTAGAATGCCTGATTCTGAACCGGTTCCCCGAACAGCTTGCCTTCTGCAAGGTGAGGGGCGGGGGAGTGGGAGCTGTGTGTGGAACACACAGGTCAGTGTTTCTCTGGAACCTCCATCGTTTGGTTGGATCCTCTGAGGCTTGAGAAACGTCAACATTGTGAGTTCAGGTCGGATTTTCCATGTTACCAATACTTTTATTTTTTTTCTAGAAATTTCTCCCTCTCTCTCCCAACCCTTCTCAGTGTCTCCCTCCTGTCTCTTCTCTCCTCTCTTAATCCTTCCTTCTCTCCTCTCGCCCAGCTTCCCCTGTGCTTCTCCTCTCTCCCGATCTCTGTTTTTGTCTCTCTTTGTCTCTCCTCCTCTCTCTTTTTTTTTTTTTTTTAATTTTTTCGAGACGGAGTCTCGCTCTGTCTCCCAGGCTGGAGTGCAGTGGCGCGATCTCGGCTCACTGCAACCTCCGCCTCCCGGGTTCACGCCATTCTCCTGCCTCAGCCTCCCGAGTAGCTGGGACTACAGGCGCCCGCCACCATGCCTGGCTGATTTTTCGTAGAGATGGGGTTTCACCGTGTTGGTCAGGCTGGTCTTGAACTCCTGACCTCGTGATCCGCCCGCCTCAGCCTCCAAAGTGCTGGGATGACAGGCGTGAGCCACCGTGCCAGGCAGTCTCTCCTCTCTTAATGCATCCTTCTGTCTTCTCGCCCAGCTTCCCCTCTGCTCGCCCTCTCTCCCGATCTCTATTTTAGTCTCTCTTTGTCTCTCTCCGTCTTGTGATTTAGGGCATTTTGTGCTGAGTCCCTTTCTAGTAATTGGGATCATTATCTCGTCATGGGTCATTAAAAATAGCCACAATTGGCCAGGCGCGGTGGCTCACGCCTGTCATCCCAGCACTTTGGGAGACCGAGGCCGGTGGATCACCTGAGGTCAGGAGTTCAAGACCAGCCTGGCCAACATGGTGAAACCCCGTCTCTACTAAAAATACAAAAATTAGCCGGGTGTGGTGGCACATGCCTGTAGTCCCAGCCACTCGGGAGGCTGAGGCAGGAGAATCACTTGAACCTGGGGGGCAGAGGTTTTAGTGAGCCAAGATCGCGCCACTGCACTCCAGCCTGGGCCACAAAAATGAAGCTCTGTCTCAGAAATAATAATAATAAATAAATCTGCAATGAATTTGAATTCCACCTGGCAGAACAGAAAAAGAATGGATTTATTCCAAAATAGGAGTGAGAACGTGTGATCCTCTCATTCATATCGTTTTATGATGCTTAGTTCTGAACTGATTTGCCACATGTGTTCAGTTGGGATCTCAGGATGTCTTTTAGCCAAAAAAAAATCAAACTTCTCCTGGCCGGTGCGGTGGCTCACGCCTGTCATCCCAGCACTTTGGAGGCCGAGGTGGGCAGATCACGAGGTCAGGAGATTGAGACCAGCCTGGCTAACACGGTGAAACCCCGTCTCTACTAAAAATACAAAAAACTAGCCGGGCGTGGTGGCGGCACCTGTAGTCCCAGCTACTTGGGAGGCTGAGACAGGAGAACGCTGTGAACCCGGGAGGCGGAGCTTGCAGTGAGCTGAGATGGCGCCACTGCACTCCAGCCTGGGCGACAGAACGAGACTCCATCTCCAAAAAAAAAAAAAAAAATCAGACTTCCCTGTTGAGTATGACGTGTGTCACGGTGACCATGCTGGGCTCCTTCCCTTTTTTTTTTTTTTTCAGGACAGTCTCCCAGGCTGGAGTGCGGTGGCACAATCTCGGCTCACTGCAACCTCCGTCTCCCGGGTTCAAGCAATTCTGCTGCCTCGGCCTCCCGAGTAGCTGGGACTACAGGCACATGCCACTGTGCCTGGCTATTTTTTGTATTTTTAGTAGAGACGGGGGGTTTCACCATGTTGACCAGGCTGGTCTCGAACTCCTGACCTCAGGTGATCCACCTGCGTTTCAAGGTGCTGGGATGACAGGCGTGAGCCACTGCACCCAGCCTCGCCAGGTAAACTTTCAGGTTCAAAAGTGCCGCTTGGAATTCCAGCGGGCAGGAGGCTGGGGATACGGGTGCATGTGAAGAAAGCAGTGGTGTGTCTACGATTGCACTCTCTGTGCCCACGTGGACACGTTCAGCTCCCACTCAGAAGTGAGAACACGTTGCGTTTGACTTTCTGCGTCTCCTTGATTTCAATTAAAGTAACAGCCTCCAGGGCAACAAAACCGCACTTCTATGCCCTAAATCTATAATATGTCAAGGTAAAAAAACAAACAAACAAACAAAAAAACAGTGGCCCGGGCACGGTGGCTCACGTCTGTCATCCCAGCACTCTGGGAGGCCAAGGCAGGTGGATCACCTGAGGTCAGGAGTTCCAGACCGGCCCAGCCAACATGGTGAAACCCCATCTCTACTAAAAATACAAAAATTAGCCATGCCTGGTGGCGGGCACCTGTCGTCCCAGCTACTCGGGGGGCTGAGGCATGAGAATTGCTTGAACCCGGGAAGTGGAGGTTGCAGTGAGCTGAGATCACCCCACTGCACTCCAGCCTGGGCGACAGAGTAAGGTTCCGTCTCAAATAAATATGTATTTCAAAAGTGTCAATATGACATGAACTGGTGTTAATTTGTTCACCTGTATTGTGTAAATGGATGGTTTTGGTTATTAGATTGCGATAGTGTTCAAATTCTATAGGCCCTCGCCTTCAGGACGAACCAAAGATGTTTTGAAAAATTATGTATTCTTTGTCTAAAATGGCACCACCTGCATTTTTGAAAAAGTTGAGGTGATATTACAAATGCCTCGGGCGGCTCGTGCCTGTAAGCCCAGCACTCTGGGAGGCCGTAGCAGGAGGATCACTTGCGTCCAGGAGTTCGAGAACAGCCTGGGCAACAAAGCAAGACCCCATCTCTACAAAAATAAAAAATTAATCGGGCTTGGTGGCAGGCACCTGTCGTCCCAGCTGCTCAGGAGGCTGAGGCAGGAGGATTGACCGAGTCCAGGCGTTGGAGACCAGCCTGGGCAACATGGTGAGACCTCGTCTCTAGCAAACATATGGAAACTTTTACGTTTTTAAACTAGCTGGGTGTGACCCTATAATCCCAGCACTTTGGGAGGCTGAGGCGGGCAGATCACGAGGTCAGGAGATCGAGACCATCCTGGCTAACACGGTGAAACCCCGTCTCTACTAAAAATACAAAAAAAAATTAGCGGGGGAGGGGGGGTGGCAGGTGCCTGTAGTCCCAGCTACTCGGGAGGCTGAGGCAGGAGAATGGCGTGAACCCGGGAGGCGGAGCTCGCAGTGAGCCGAGATCGCGCCACTGCACTCCAGCCTGGGCGACAGAGCGAGACTCCGTCTCTAAATAAATAAAGAAACACATACATACAAAATAAAAAGCACTGTAGAGAAATGGGGTAAAGGAGAGACCCTGGCCCCCGGCCATAGCCGTGGATGTCCAGATGGCGATGTGTTGCCCTGGGCTGGGGCTACAGGGTGCCTCTCTGCAGGCCTCCAGCATCTCCAACGGTGGCTTCCCAGGGGATGCTGAAGCTGTGGGCAGACCAGCATCACCCAGGTGTCCCGTGGGTGATCCCTCCCACGCCTCCCTCCTGGGCACCTGCCCCTCCTCACTGGCTCATCCTCCTTCCCACCTGCTGGAGGACATGAACACCCTCCTGGTGGTGTCCTCGAGCCCTGTCCACCCGTCCAGGAGCTGGGGCATCCCATGTTTCCCGCCTTGCTCTCCAGTGCAGCCTGACTCAAAGCAGGAGCTTAACCCCCTCCCCTCCCCGCTGTACGCTGCTCCAGCAAACCTCTGGAGTTTGCACCTGGCGGCTGGATCACAGGGGCTGCCGCCTCCGTCCCAGACGGTGGGGACACTTCCCTGCACCCCACCTCACTCAGCTCCTGCCTCTGCTTCTGGTGAAAACCTTCTCCCATCACTCCGTCCCCTGTCTGCAGCAAATGCCTGTTGTCCAGGCTGCCAGAGAGACCACCGGGGCACTCAGTCCGGAGGCCCACCTGTGCCAGGGTCATTGGGAGGTAAAAGCAACAGCACGTCGGCCGGGCGCGGTGGCTCACGCCTGTCATCCCAGCACTTTGGGAGGCCGAGGTGGGCGGATCACAAAGTCAGGAGATCGAGACCATCCTGGCGAACACGGTGAAACCCCGTCTATACTAAAAATACAAAAATTAGCCAGGTGCGGTGGCGGGAACCTGTAGTCCCAGCTACTCGGGAGGCTGAGGCAGGAGAATGGCATGAACCAGGGAGGCGGAGGTTGCCGTGAGCCGAGATCCTGCCACTGCACTCCAGCCTGGGCAACAGAGCAAGCCTCTGTCACCAAAAAAAAAAAAAAACCAAAGCAACAGGACATTCCCTTGGGAGAATGGAGGAGCAGCCAGCTATTTTGTGACAGTTGCCCCAGAGCAGGACCCACACACCTGACCGTCCAGGGCCAATCACCCCACAGGCATCTCAGACACCACATATCCCCGCCAAATCCCAGCCTCCGTGCCCTGCAAACCCGCCCAGCCCTGGATCTTCTGCATTCTGGGGCTGTGGGGACACCACGCTGGCCTGGCCGGGAGGGTCCCAGGCTCTTCTCAATCTCTCGGGCCCCTCCTCTCCTGCTGCCGCTGCCCCAGTGAGCCTGCGAGACCTGTAGGAAGCTTCAGGGGCCCGAGCCTCCAGGCCAGCCCTTCCCCTACTCCAGCCAAACTTCCAGGCCGCCCCGTCCCCTACTCCAGCCAAACCTCCAGGCCGCCCCGTCCCCTGCTCCAGCCAAACCTCCAGGCCGCCCCTGTCCCCTGCTCCAGCCAAGCCTCCAGGCCGCCCCTGCCCCTGCTCCAGCCAAACCTCCAGGCCGCCCCTGCCCCTGCTCCAGCCAAACCTCCAGGCTGCCCCTGCCCCTGCTCCAGCCAAACCTCCAGGCCGCCCCTGTCCCTGCTCCAGCCAACCCTCCAGGCCGCCCCGTCCCCTACTCCAGCCAACCCTCCAGGCCGCCCCGTCCCCTGCTCCAGCCAAGCCTCCAGGCCGCCCCGTCCCCTACTCCAGCCAAACCTCCAGGCCGCCCCTGTCCCCTGCTCCAGCCAAACCTCCAGGCCGCCCCGTCCCCTACTCCAGCCAAGCCTCCAGGCCGCCCCTGTCCCCTACTCCAGCCAAGCCTCCAGGCCGCCCCTGTCCCCTACTCCAGCCAAACCTCCAGGCCGCCCCTGCCCCTGCTCCAGCCAAACCTCCAGGCCACTCCTGCCCCTGTAGCAGGACTAGCCATGGACAAAAACCCCTCAGACACCAGGTTAAGAAAGGTCTCGGCTGTATTCCGCCAGGAGCGTCGGCAGACTCAAGTCTTAAGAGCCGAGCTCCCGGAAGACAGAGTTCCTGGCCCTTTGAAGGGCTTACAACTCGAAGGGGTTCCACGTGAAAGGGTCGTGCTAGATGGAGAGCACATGGGGTTAGAGTCAGGGGGGCGTTAATCTTTTAACCTCAGGCCTGGTCATCCGTGGCGCCCGGCTGGTCTTGCCGCTGACTTCATTCCTGTTGTTTTTCAACTTTTATTTCCTCCTCCTCTTCAGAGACAGGAGACGGTAAGAGAAATGGCTGCTCTCCTCACCCCTACTTCAGCCAAACCTCCAGGCCACCCCTGCCCCTACTCCAGCTAAGACCCCAGGCCTCCCCTGACCCTACTCCACCTAAGACCCCAGGCCTCCCCTGACCGTACTCCAGCTAAGACCCCAGGCCACTCCTGCCCCTACTCCAGCTAAGACCCCAGGCCTCCCCTGACCCTACTCCAGCTAAGACCCCAGGCCACCCCTGCCCCTACTCCAGCCAAACCTCCAGGCCACCCCTGCCCCTACTCCAGCTAAGACACCAGGCCTCCCCTGACCGTACTCCAGCTAAGACCCCAGGCCTCCCCTGACCGTACTCCAGCTAAGACCCCAGGCCACCCCTGCCCCTATTCCAGCCAGGCCTCCAGGCCGTCCCACTTGCCCGAGTTGTACACAAGCTCCTGGGGTTTCTGGCCAACTCTATCTCCCAAACATCCCATCCCCAAATGGCAGCTTCTGACCGTGTCCAGACCACGCAGGCCTCTCCCGAAACCGTCCTGCCAGACCCTGTCTCAAGGTGGTGACGGACGGGGGTCCGGGCAATGTCCCTGAGGGTTTTTAAAACCAGCCTGTCTGCTATCCACCGGCCCCCTCCCCTTCCTCTGTCTTTTCAGATGCTCCGGCCACACAGGGTTCTCGGTTTTCGTTTGAACAGCCTGCACGCACTGCCGCTCCCCCACGGGCTCGGTACCTGCCGCTCCATCTGGCATGGATGGCCTCTCCTGGGAGCACCCACCCGGTCCCTCCTGCCTCAGATTTCAAAGAATTCCACAACCACCTTCACCCCAGAATCCAGCTCTCCCTCCCCTCCGCTGCTGTCCACACCCTCAAATCACCTTCTAACATCTTCATCTTTTTTTTTGAGATAGAGTCTCGCTCTGTCTCCCAAGCTGCACTGCAGGGGCGTGATCTCGGCTCACTGCAACCTCCACCTCCCGGGTTCCCGCCATTCTCCTGCCTCAGCCTCCCGAGTAGCTGGGATGACAGACGTGCACCGCCACCAGGCCCAGCTAATTTTTTGTATTTGTAGTAGAGACGGGGGTTTCACCATGTTGGCCAGGCGGGTCTGGAACTCCTGACCTCACATGATCTGGCTGTCTTAGCCTCTCCCAGATTGCTGGGGTGACACGTGTGATCCACCACACCTGGCCTGAGATCTGATGGTTTTATAAACGGGAGATCCGCGGCGCATGCCCTCTTGCCTGCTGCCGGCTGTAAGACCTGCCTTCGCTTCTCCTTCGCTTCCCCGCCGTGGCTGTGGAGGCCTCTCTGGCCGCGTGGAACTGTGAGACCATTAAACATTTTTGTTTCTTTATAAATTACCCAGTCTGAGGTATGCCTTTGTCAGCAGCATGAAAACGGACTAATACAATATGTTTGTCAGCCACGAGTGTGTCTTGTTTTTCAGAAGTGTCTGTCGGTCGGGCGCGGTGGCTCACGCCTGTCATCCCAGCACTCTGGGAGGCCGAGGCAGGCGGATCACAAGGTCAAGAGATCGAGACCATCCTGGCCAACATGGTGAAACCCCGACTCTACTGAAAATACAAAAACTAGCCGGGCGCGGTGGCAGGTGCCTGTTATCCCAGCTACTCAGGAGGCTGAGGCAGGAGAATGGCGGGAACCCGGGAGGCGGAGGATGCAGTGAGCCCAGATCGCAGCCACTGCACTCCAGCCTGGTGACAGAGCGAGACTCCGTCTCAAAAACAAGACAAGTGTCCGTTCATGTCCTTTGTAAGTCTCCATTCTCTAGTCACCGTGTCCCTGCCCTTCTCAATGCCTCACGTAATCGCCTTAACTCAGATCCCTGAGAAATCCGCTCAGCAGGCAGAGATTGGGCCGCCTGACAGTGGCTCTGGGGTTCCATTAAGCAAATGTGATCGGGGGCCAGCCCTGTCTGTCTCCAGGTGTCCCCTGGAGTCCCCTGGAGTCCCCAAGGACCCTTCGTCGCTCTGAACTTCAAGGCCTTCTCTCTTTCTTTCTCTCTTTCCCTCCCTCCCTCCCTCCCTTCCTTCTTTCCTTCCTTCCTTCTTTCCTTCCCTCCCTCCCTCCTTTCCTTTCTTTCTTTCTCTCTCTCTCTACCTCCCTTCCTTCCTCCCTCCCTGCTTTCTTTTCTCTTTTCTTTCTTTCTTTTCTTTTCCTTTCCTTTCCTTCCCTTCCTTTCCTTTTCCCTTTCTTTCTTTTCCTTCCTTCCTTCCTTCCTTCCTTCCTTTCTTTCTTTCTTTCTTTCTTTCTTTCTTTCTTTCTTTCTTTCTTTCTTTCTTTCCTTCTTTCTTTCTCTTTCTTTCTGTTTTCTTTCTCTCTCTATCTCTCTTTCTCTCCTTCCTTCCTTCCTTCCTTCATTCCTTCCTTCTTTCCTTCCTTCCTTCCTTCTTTCCTTCCTTCCTTCCTTCCTTCCTTCCTTCCTTCCTTCCTTCCTTCCTTCCCTTCTCTCTCTCTCTCTTTTCTTTCCTTCTTTTCTTTTCTTTCTTCTTCCTTTCTTTTTGAGACAGACTCTCACTCTGTCCCCCAGGCTGGAGTGCAGTGGCCGGATCTCAGCTCACCACAACCTCCGCCTCCCGGGTTCACGCCATTCTCCTGCCTCAGCCTCCCAAGTAGCTGGGATGACAGGCGTGAGCCACCACGCCCGCCCAATTTTTGTATTTTTAGTAGAGATGGGGTTTCACCATGTTGGCCAGGCTGGTCTTGAACTCCTGACCTCAAGTGATCCTCCCGCCTCAGCCTCCTAAAGGGCTGGGATGACAGACTTGAGCCACCACACCTGGCTAATTTTTGTATTTTTAGTAGAGTCAGGGTTTCACCATGTTGGCCAGGCTGGTCTCAAACTCCTGACCTCAGGTGATCTGCCCCAAATTGCTGGGAAGCCACCGCACCCGGGTAAGGCTGTGTTTATATTCTTCCCTAGAAAATCACTCGGAGGACGGGCGCGGTGGCTCACTCCTGTCATCCCAGCACTTTGGGAGGCCGAGGCAAGTGGATCACCTGAGGTCAGGAGTTCGAGACCAGCCTGACCAACACAGTGAAACCCTGTCTCTACTAAAAATACAAAATTAGCCGGGCATGGTGGCGGGTGCCTGTAATCGCAGCTACTCGGGAGGCTGAGACAGGAGAATGGCTTGAACCCGGGAGGCAGAGGTTGCGGTGAGCTGAGATCCGGCCACTGCACTCCAGCCTAGATGACAAGGGTGAGACTGTCTCAAAAAAAAAAAAAAAAATCACTCTAGATATATTACATTCCACTTTCTATCCAACCAAAAACAAACAGGCGTTCCTGCCAAGATGGAGTCGGGCTCCCACTTTGAACCTTTCCTTCGCCCCCACACATGCCATGCGTCCGCAGAAATGGGGCTAAGGCCTGGCATGGTCACATTTTTTTTTTTTTTTTTCTTGAGACAGAGTCTCACTCTGTCGCCCAGGCTGGAGTGCAGTGGCGCGATCTCAGCTCACTGTAACCTCCGCCTCCCAGGTTCACGCCATTCTCCTGCTTCAGCCTCCCGAGTAGCTGGGACTACAGGTGCCCACCACCACGCCCGGCTAGTTTTTTGTATTTTTAGTAGAGACGGGGTTTCACCGTGTTCGCCAGGATGATCTCGATCTCCTGACCTCGTGATCTGCCTGCCTCAGCCTCCCAGAGTGCTAGGATGACAGGCGTGAGCCCCCGCACCTGGCCCTGGCACGATCACATATTAATTATATGCAGGCATTTAGATTGTTCAAATAAACATTGCAAGATATCTAGGCTGAAGTGGGAGAATCTCTTGAAGTCAGGAGTTCGAGACCAGCCTGGGCAACACAGTGAAACCCCCATCTCTACAAAGAATTCAAAAAGTAGCCAGGCACAGTGGCTCATGCCTGTCATCCCAACACTTTGGGAGGCTGAGGCGGGTGGATCACCTGAGGTCAGGAGTTTGAGACCAGCCTGGCCAACATGGCAAAACCCTGTCTCTACTAAAAATACAAAAATTACCCAGGCGTGGTGGCGGGCACCTGTCGTCCCAGCTACTTGGGAGGCTGAGGCAGGAGAATCGCTTGAACCCGGGAGGTGGAGGTTGCAGCGAGCTGAGATTGCACCACTGCACTCCAGCCTGGGCGACAGAGCAACACTGCATCTCAACAAAAAAGGAAAAAAAAAAAAAGGGGTCTCAGTATGTTGCCCAGGCTGGCCCGCTGGCATCTTGATGTTGAACTTCCAGCGTCTAGATGTATGAGAGAACTGTTTTTTGAGGGGTGAGCGTATTGGTCTGGGATCAGTTCTACAGCTGATGACTCCACGGCTCAGGGGAGGCCTCAGGCAGACTATTTTAGGGCTGCGGAAGGGCCCGCGCAGAAAGCCGGGGAATTCCGACACGCTTTGTGATCCCCTAATAAGGTTAATGCGAGTTTCTAGAGTGATCTGTCTTTGTTTGAGTACTGGGCAGCCAGCAGGGAGATTCAGACAGCAGCCGTGAGCGGGTCCCTCCTTCCCAGCTTGCCAGCAGGCTCCGTGCTCCTAGAAGCAAACGCTCCAGAGGCTCCGGACGCCGCGGCTGGATTGGAGACGACATGGGTTCCTCAGGGGACGACGGCTATCGCCTCCTCAATGAGTACACCAACGGCTTCATGGTGTCCCAGGTAGGATACGCTCTGTGGGACAAGCAGGCGAGTAGACTTCCGTTCATCACACTCACGTTCCACTGTGGGGAGTGTCGATCGAGAAAAATGACGAGTCTCCATCGTTTCAGGAGGTTTATTTCCCACCGGGAGAGACGTGCACCTGCAACAAAGCCTCAGGAGGTCCTGAGGATGTGTGTCCAAGGTGGTCCGGGGGCAGCTTCATTTTACACATTTTAGGCAGACATGAGACATCAGTCAATATATGTGGGTACATTGGGCCGGGCACAGTGGCTCACGCCTGTCATCTCAGCATTTTGGGAGGCTGAGGCGGGCAGATCACGAGGTCAGGAGTTCGAGACCAGCCTGGCCAATATGGTGAAACCCCGTCTCTACTGAAAATACACACATTAGCTGGGCTTGGTGGTGCATGCCTGTAATCCCAGCTACTCGGGACGCTGAGGCAGGAGAATGGCTTGAACCCGGGAGGCGGAGCTTGCAGTGAGCCGAGATCGCACCACTGCACTCCAGCCTGGGCGACAGAGCGAGACTCTGTCTCAAAAAAAAAAAAAAAGAAAAGAAAAAACAGGAACAAAAAAAACACACACAAAACAAGAATGGTTAATGGTGAATTTTATGAATTTCACTTTAATGCAAACATAGAGATAAGTCAGAGATTTATTTTTTTATTTATTCTTTATTTTTTTTTAATTTTCAGACAGAGTCTTGCTCTGTCTCCCAGGCTGGAGTGCAGTGGTGTGATCTCGGCTCACTGCAGCCTCTGCCTCCCGGGTTCCAGCCATTCTCCTGCCTCAGCCTCCCGAGTAGCTGGGATGACAGGCGCCAGCCACCACGCCCGGCTAATTTTTTTATTTTTAATTTTTATTTATTTATTTATTTATTTTTCTGATATGGAATTTCACTCTTGTTGCCCAGGCTGGAATGCAGTGGTATGATCTCAGCTCACTGCGACCTCCACCTCCCGGGTTCAAGCAGTTCTGCCTCAGCCTCCCGAATAGCTGGGATTACAGGCACCTGCCACCACGCCCAGCTAATTTTTTTAATTTTTGGTACAGACGGGGTTTCACCATATGGACCGGGCTGGTCTCAAACTCCTGACCTCAGGTGATCCACCCGCCTCGGCCTCCCAAAGTGCTAGGATTACAGGCACCTGCCACCACGTCCCGCTAAGTTTTCTTTTCTTTTCTTTTTATTTTTTGAGACTGAGTCTCGCTGTGTCCCCCAGGCTGGAGCCCAGTGGCACAGTCTCAGCTCACTGCAAGCTCTGTCTCCCGGGTTCCCGCCATTCTCCTGCCTCAGCCTCCCGAGTAGCTGGGACCACAGGCGCCCGCCACCTCGCCCGGCTAGTTTTTTGTATTTTTAGTAGAGACGGGGTTTCACCGTGTTAGCCAGGCTGGTCTCGATCTCCTGACCTCGTGATCCGCCCGCCTCGGCCTCCCAAAGTGCTGGGATTACAGGCGTGAGCTGCAGCACCCGGCCTAATTTTTCTATTTTTTAGTAGAGATGGGGGGGTTTCACTATGTTGACCAGGCTGGGCTTGAACTCTTGACTTCAAGGGATCTGCCGGCCTCGGCCTCCCAAAGTGCTGGGACGACAGGCGTGAGCCGCTGCGCCCGGCGGGATGCGTTTTTTTTTTTAAAGCTTCCTCCCCGAATGGGTGTTCAGTGCGTTGGGTAACGGTATTAAACAGTACCGTGGTCTTGATGAGGTGAGCCCAGATGTTGAACAACTGCAGTTCCCAAAGATCTAAAGAGGCGATTGGAATGAAAGCATCCGTGGCTGACTTCATGGGCTGAGGGAATGGGCTTCTCTCATGCAATCGCCGTTTTTTTTTTTTCTTGAGTAAAACTGCAGTTTTGACAACACAAAACTCCACTGCTTCGTGGCTGAACAAGCCCTAGGCACAGAGATGCCTGCAGGTTAACTTCCGTGACAGCAACACCAAGATGATGGCTGCAGGCGGTGGCGATGAGGATACTGAAACCAGCAGATCTTGGCCGGGCACGGTGGCTCACGCCTGTCACCCCAGCACTTTGGGAGGCCGAGGCGGGAGGATCACCTGAGGTCAGGAGTTTGAGACCAGCCTGACCCACATGGTGAAACCCCGTCTCTACTAGAAATACAAAAATTAGCCAGGCATGGTGGCAGGTGCCTGTCATCCCAGCTACTCAGGAGGCTGAGGCAGGAGAATCGCTTGAACTCGGGAGGTGGAGGTTGCGGTGAGCCGAGATGATGCCACTGCGCTCCAGCCCGGACGACACAGTGAGACTCTGTCTCAAAACAAAAACAGAAACACCAGCAGCATTGTGCAAGGGGGTCATGTGCTGGTGGTATTTTGAGACGTCCGCAACAGCTCTCATGTGACATGAAAATATCTGTGGGTTCTCTGTCAGCAAGCCACAGGATTTTTTGGTTTTTTGTTATTGGTTTTTTTTTTTTTTTCCAGAGTTCCACTCTAGTTGCCCGGGCTGGAGTGCAGGGGCACGATCTTGGCTCACCGCAACCTCCGCCTCCCAGGTTTAAGCGATTCTGCTGCCTCAGCCTCCCTAGTAGCTGGGATGACAGGCACTACCCCACCATGCCCGGATAATTTTGTATTTTTAGTAGAGACGGGGATTCTCCATGTCGGTCAGGCTGGTCTCGAACTCCCAACCCCTCAGTTGATCCACCTCGGCCTCCAAAGTGCTAGGATGACAGGTGTGAGCCACCGCACCCGGCTCCCTCAGGCTCTTGTATCACGGCTGTGGTTTAATGTACGCTCATGGTTGGCGGGAATAGCCCATCTTAGGAAGAAGTAGTGAAAATCAGAGTGAAATCTCTTCTCGTTCCTTGTTTGTAGAGCCCCTGAATTTTATCCCTAGGCCCCCAAGGGTTGGAAATACCTATTCCCCAGCCACCCATACATGGAGCAGCCTCCCGGGTTCAAGCGATTCTCCTGCCTCAGCCTCCTGAGTACCTGGGATTACAGGTGCCTGCCACCAAGCCCAGCTAATTTGTTTTTTATTTTTATTTACTTTTCTGATATGGAGTTTCACTGTTGTTGCCCAGGCTGGAGTGCCATGGCACAATCTCAGCTCTCTGCAAGCTCTGTCTCCCAGGTTCAAGCAGTTCTCCTGCCTCAGCCTCCCAAGTAGCTGGGATTACAGGTGCCCACCACCACGCCCGGCTCATTTTTTGTATTTTTGGTAGAGACGGGGTTTCACCGTGTTAGCCAGGATGGTCTCGATCTCCTGACCTCAAGTGATCCGCCCACCTTGGCCTCTCAAAGTGCTAGGATGACAGGCACACGCCACCACGTCTGGCTAATTTTTCTATTTTTATTTTTATTTTTATTTTTTTTGAGACGGAGTCTCGCTCTGTCCCCCAGGCTGGAGTGCGGTGGCGCGATCTCGGCTCACCGCAAGCTCCGCCTCCTGGGTTCACGCCATTCTCCTGCCTCAGCCTCCCGAGTAGCTGGGACTACAGGCGCCCGCCGCCTCGCCCGGCTAATTTTTTGTATGCCGGCTCATTTTTTGTATTTTTGGTAGAGACGGGGTTTCACCGTGTTAGCCAGGCTGGTCTTGAACTCCTGACCTCGTGATCCACCCGCCTCGGCCTCCCAAAGTGCTGGGATGACAGGCGTGAGCCACCGCGTCTGGCTAACTTTTCTATTTTTCAGTAGAGGTGGGGTTTCTGTTACTGTCCCAGACAACAGTCACCTGCTCCCTTTGCCTCCTTTGACCCAGCCTGCTGGGGCTACTGACTGCTCATTCGAAGCCTGTCGCTGGTTCACAGGGGGTTTGCTGGCTCCGAAATCTTGGAAGAACAATCACTTTAGGGCACATGATACCATGTCATGGGAGCTGTCAGCAGTTGAACAGATCCAGAGTTAAGGCAGAGTTAATACCACCTTAAGAGGATCAAACTTAGTGCACCCTTAACAGAAACAATTAGCTAATGCAACTTTCATAGACCAAGAGTGAACACAGACATAAGAAGATAACATTGAGTATCCCCTTGGCTGGGTGCGGTGGCTCACGCGTGTCATCCCAGCACTTTGGGAGGCCGAGGCGGGTGGATCACAAGGTCAGGAGTTCGAGATCAGCCTGGCCAATATGGTGAAACCCCATCTCTACTAAAAATACAAAAATTACCTGGGCATGGTGGCAGGTGCCTCTAGTACCAGCTACTCAGGAGGCTGAGGCAGGAGAATCACTTGAACCCTGGGAGGTGGAGGTTGCAGTGAGCCGAGATCGTACCATTGCACTCCAGCCTGGCAGACAGACCCAGACCCAGTATCCTCAAAAAATAAAAAAAAAGTGAGGCCTACGGGGGGGATAGCATTAGGAGAAATACGTAATGTAAGTGACAGGTTGATGGGTGCAGCAGACCACCATGGCAGGTGTATAGCTACAGCAGACCACCATGGCAGGTGTATACCCACAGCAGACCACCATGGCAGGTGTATATCCACAGCAGACCACCATGGCAGGTGTATACCCACAGCAAACCACCATGGCAGGTGTATACCTACAGCAAACCACTATGGCAGGTGTATGCCTATAGCAGACCACCATGGCAGGTGTATACCCACAGCAGACCACCATGGCAGGTGTATACCTACAGCAAACCACCATGGCACATGTATACCAGTGTAACAAACCTGCACATTCTGTACATGTATCCCAGAACTTAAAGTATAATAATAATAATAATAATAATAAAACTTTTTGGGAGCAGAAAAAAAAAGATCAAGCTTAGTACACCCTTAACAGAAACAATTAGTTAATGCAACTTTCATAGACCAAGAGTGAATGTAGACATAAGAAGATAACATTTAACATACCCTTAAAAGAACAATTAATTCACCCATCCCCAACAGGAATGAATACAACTTTAATGAATAAAACAGAACACAATGCTAGTTTTAAAAGGTTAATACAACATTAAAGAAGAAGAATTCATATAGCTTTTTTGTTTTTTTTAAGACCGAGTCTCGCTCTGTCGCCCAGGCTGGAGTGCAGTGGTGCAATCTCAGCTCACTGCAACCTCCGCCTCCTGGGTTCATGCCATTCTCCTGCCTCAGCCTTCTGAACAGGTGGGATTACAGGCATGCACCACGCCTGGCTACTTTTTGTATTTTTAGTAGAGACAGGGTTTCCCTGTGTTGGCCAGGCTGGTCTCGAACACCTGACCTCAAGTGATCTGCCTGCCTCGGCCTCCCAAAGTGCTGGGATGACAGGTGTGAGCCATTGCGCCCGGCCTAATCTAGGTTTAATAGAAAAGGCGCTAATACAAGCTTAGTAGAATAAACTTGACGCAGACTTACTGTAACAAGCAGTCAATGCAACCTTAACCAAACAGGAATTAATAACAGCTTAACAAAAAAGGTAATACCACCTGAATAGAATACATCTTAATACAAGCTTCATAAGAACAAGAACTTGGCCGGGTGCAGGGGCTCAAGCCTGTCATCCCAGCACTTTGGGAGGCCGAGACAGGCAGATCACGAGGTCAGGAGATCGAGACCATCCTGGCTAACACGGTGAAACCCTGTCTCTACTAAAAAATACAAAAAATTAGCCGGGCGCGGTGGCGGGCGCCTGTAGTCCCAGCTACTCGGGAGGCTGAGGCAGGAGAATGGCGGGAACCCGGGAGGCGGAGCTTGCAGTGAGCTGAGATCCGGCCACTGCACTCCAGCCTGGGCAACAGAGCAAGACTCCGTCTCAAAAAAAAAAAAAAAAAAAGAACAAGAACTCATAAAACCTTAACAGAATAACCTAACACACCCTTAATAGAGTAATTAATTAATACAAATAAAACAGGAGCTAAGACAACCTTAATATAATTAACAGAATAACAACCATAAAAACTTAACGAAACAAGTTAACACAATCTTAATAGAATTATTATTAATCCAACCTTAACAGAATAAAACTTTCTCTACCCTTAACAGAAAAAATTAGTTAATACAAAGTTATTAGAACAAGAGCTGCTGGATGCAGTGGCTCACGTCTGTCATCCCAGCAGTTTGGGAGGTCGAGGCAGGTGGATCACTTGAGGTCAGGAGATCGAGACCAGCCTGGCCAACATGGAGAAACCCTGTCTCTACTAAAAATACAAAACTTAGCTGGGCATGGTGGTGCCTGCCTGTCATCCCATCTACTCGGGACGGGGAGGCAGGAGAATCACTTGAACCCAGGAGGCAGAGGTTGCAGTGAGCTGAGATCGCGCCACTGCACTCCAGCCTGGACAACAGAGCGAGACTGTCTCAAAAAGAGAGAGAGAGGACCATGCGTGGTGGCTCATGCCTGTCTTCCCAGCACTTTGGGAGGCTGAGGAGGGCGGGTCACTTGAGGTCAGGAGGTCCAGACCGGCCTGGCTAACATGGTGAAACCCCGTCTTTACTAAAAATATAAAAATTAGCCAGGGATGGTGGCGTAGGCCTGTCATCCCAGCTACTCGGGAGACTGAGGCAGGAGAATCGCTTGAACCCGGGAGGCGGAGGTTCGGGTGAGCCGAGATCGTGCCCCTGCACTCCAGCCTGGGCGATGCAGTGGGACGTCATCTCAAAATACATACATAAATTAACATAAATAAATAAATAAATAAATAAATAAATAAATAAAGATGCCTGTTTTCCATAGTGGTGCAACCTCATTTGACTCCGTCTCAAAAAAAGAAAGAAAGAAAGAAATGAATCAAAATGTAAATAAAACAATGCGTTCCGCCCCAGCCTGGCGTGCTATGGGGTGTTTCTGTGGCCATGGGTTCCCAGGGTCAGGCTGAGCGCTGACCTCTTATTTCTGCTCCTCCTCTGAGGTTCTCTTCGCCGCTTGCGAGCTGGGGGTGTTCGACCTTCTCGCCGAGGCCCCAGGGCCCCTGGACGTGGCAGCAGTGGCTGCAGGTGTGGAGGCCAGCGCCCACGGGACAGAGCTCCTGCTGGACACCTGTGTGTCCCTGAAGCTGTTGAAAGTGGAGACGAGGGCAGGAAAAGGTGAGGACACGGGTGTTTTGAAGGAGGCATTTTAAGCGGGCCACCCCCTGCAGCCCATGTGTTCTGTGCAAAGCCAGACCGTCTCCATCCCGGCTAACACCGCGAAACCCCATTTCTACTAAAAAAAATACAAAACATTAGCCGGGCGTGGTGACGGGCACCTGTCTTCTCAGCTACTGGGGAGGCTGAGGCAGGAGAACGGCGTGAACCCGGGAGGCAGAGGTTGCAGTGAGCCGAGATCGCACCCCTGCACTCCAGCCTGGGTGACAGAGCGAGATTCTGTCTGTATTTGCAGGTTTGGGGGTTCATGTGGTTTGTGTCGTAGCTACCGAGGTCTGCCCTGGGGACGTCAAAGCTACCAGAGTGCGAGGCCCAGGCTGGGGGATTCCTTGAGCCCAGGAGTTCGAGAGCAGCCTGGGCCACGTCGCAAGACCCCGTTTCTAAAAAAGACAGAAAAATTAACTGGGAGAGGTGGTATACACCTGTGGTCCCAGCTATTCGGAAAGCTGAGACAGAAGAATTGCTTGAACCTGAGAGGCAGAGGTTGCGGTGAGCCTGGGCAACTGAGCAAGACTGCATCTCAAAATAATAATAATAATAATAATAATAATAATAATAATACAAAAATGAACAGGGAGTCGTGGTACATGCCTGTGGTCCCAGCTACTCAGGAGGCTGAGGCAGGAGGACTGCTTGAGCCTAAGAGTTCGAGGCTTCAGTGAGCTATGGTCGCACCGCTACACTCCAGCCTGGGCAGCAGAGCAAGGTCCTGCGTCAAAACAAAACAAAACAGAACAAAAAACAAAGCCACATACACACCCACAAAACAGCCAGAGACATTATGTGAATTATGGGGTTTCTTTCTTTTTTTTTTTTTTTTTTTTTGTGACGGAGTTTCACTCCGTCGCCAGGCTGGCATGCAGTGGTGAGATCTTGGCTCCCTGTAACCTCTGCCTCCCCGGTTCAAGCGATTCCCCTGCCCCAGCCTCCTGAGTAGCTGGGATTACAGGCATGAGCCACCACACCCGGCTAATTTTTGTATTTTTAGTAGAGACGGGGTTTCGCCATGTTGGCCAGGCTGGTGTCAAAGTCCTGATCTCAGGTGATCCACCTGCCTCGGCCTCCCAAACTGCTGGGATTACAGGAGTGAGCCACCATGCCCGGCCCTCTCGCTCTGTTTTTGAGACAGAGTCTCGCTCTGTTGCCCAGGCTGGACTGCAGCGGTGCAATCTCGGCTCACTGCAACCTCCGCCTCCCGGGTTCAAGCAATTCTCCTGCCTCAGCCTCCCCAGTAGCTGGGATTACAGGCGCCCGCTACCTGGCCAGGCTGGTTTTTGTATTTTTAGTAGAGACAGGATTTTGCCCTGTTGGCCAGGCTGGTCTCAAACTCCTGACCTCAGGTGATCCACCTGCCTCGGCCTCCCAAAGTGCTGGGATGACAGGCATGAGCCACCGTGCCCGGCCTCAAGACGTTATTTTAGACACTGGGGAAATGTAATGTGTGTTTCCTCTCATGGTTCAACTGTGTTTGTACTTCCTCCACCCAAAACTCCCGATGGGATTTGTCCCAACCGAACCCGACGGGGGTGCCACAGCTGCCCCAGGTCACCTTTGTGCCTTCCACAGAAGGCCCAGCTGTGCGGGTGTTGGCACTTGCAGGCAGGAATCATGTGGAAATCACCATGTTGGTGACCTGGGGAGCGTCCTGCTGGCAGGGACTTGGAATCTCACTGCTTTTTCCCTGTTCTTTTTTGTGTGTTTCAGCTTTCTATCAAAACACAGAGCTGTCCAGTGCCTACCTGACCAGGGTCAGCCCGACCTCACAATGCAACCTGCTAAAGTACATGGGCAGGACCAGCTATGGGTGCTGGGGCCACCTGGCAGATGCTGTGAGGTGGGGGCTGCATCCAGGTGGTACCCCCGGGGGGCTGGTGAAGGGGCGTTGGAGGAGGTGAAAGGGAAAGTTTCTTTTTTTTTTTTTTGAGACGGAGTCTCGCTCTGTCACCGAGGCTGGAGTGCAGTGGTGCGATCTCGGCTCACTGCAACCTCCGCCTCCCGGGTTCAAGCCATTCTCCTGCCTCAGCCTCCCGAGTAGCTGGGACTACAGGTGCCCGCCACCGCGTCCAGCTAGAGACGGGGTTTCGCCATGTTAGCCAGGATGGTCTCGATCTCCTGACCTCCGGTGATCTGCCCGCCTCAGCCTCCCAAAGTGCTGGGATTATAGGCATGAGACACCGCACCCAGCCTTTTTAAAAAAAAAAAAAAAAAAATTATTTATTTATTTATTTTTTGAATGGAGTCTCGCTCTGTCGACCAGTCTGGAGTGCAGTGGCACCATCTCACCTCACCCAGCCTGAAATGGCAGATTTCTTGCAGAACCAAACATTGAATTGCTAGAGTTGCTTACCCAGAGCAGACGGTAGAAATCACCTGGTATAGCCGGGTGTGGTGGCTCACGCCTGTCATCCCAGCACTTTGGGAGGCCGAGGTGGGCAGATCACTTGAGGTCAGGAGTTCAAGACCAGCCTGGCCAACACAGTGAAACTTCCGTCTCTACTAAAAATACAAAAAATTAGCCAGGTGTGGTGGCGGGCACCTATAGTCCCAGCTACTCGGGAGGCTGAGGCGGGAGAATCGCTTGAACCCGGGAGTCGGAGATTGCAGTGAGCCGAGATAGTGCCATAGAATTCCAGCCTGAGCAACAGAGCGAGACTCCATCTCATAAAATAAGATAAGGCCGGGCACGGTGGCTCACACCTGTAATCCCAGCACTTTGGGAGGCCAAGACGGGCGGATCAAGAGGTCAGGAGTTCAAGGCCAGCCTGACCAACATGATGAAACCCCGTCTCTACAAAAATACAAAAATTAGCCGGGCGTGGTGGCGGGCGCCTGTAGTGCCAGCTACTCGGGAGGCTGAGGCAGGAGAATGGCATGAACCTGGGAGGCAGAGGTTGCAGTGAGCCAAGATCATGCCATTGCACTCCAGCCTGGGCGACTGAGATGAGATGAGATGAGATGAGATGATGAGATGAGATGAGGAGATGAGACAAGATGAGATGAGATGAGATGAGATGATGAGATGAGATGAGATGAGATGATGAGGTGAGGTGAGGTGAGGTGAGATGAGATGAGATGAGATGAGATGATGAGATGAGATGAGATGAGATGATGAGGTGAGGTGAGGTGAGATGATGAGATGAGATGATGAGATGAGATGATGAGATGAGATGATGAGATGAGATGAGATGAGATGATGAGATGAGATGATGAGATGAGATGAGATGAGATGAGATGATGAGATGATGAGATGAGATGAGATGATGAGATGAGATGATGAGATGATGAGATGAGATGAGATGATGAGATGAGATGAGGTAGTTAAACAGCAGCCTTCCCTCTCTTAGAGAAGGAAAGAACCAGTACCTGCAGACGTTTGGCGTTCCCGCTGAAGACCTTTTTACAGCCATCTACAGGTAACACCCATCACTTTGAAACCAACAACTCAGATAAGATTGTGTTTATTTCTAAAGGACTTAGGAGACCCAATCAATGTACTCAAACGGGATAACCCAGGAGGAAGTCACCATTTAATTTAAAATAACACCCCCCACCCCCACTACCATCCCAGATTCTGATGTTCGAATGGATCCAGTTCCTGAGTGGGTGCAACTTGACCCTTCCTTCCAAAGGACTACTCACAAACTCAGTGTTTATGTAGAACATGGAGGCACCAGCCAGGTGTGGTGGCTCACGCCTGTCATCTCAGCACTTTGGGAGGCCGAGGCAGGCGGATCACCTGAGGTCAGGAGTTCGAGACCAGCCTGGCCAACACGGTGAAACCCCATCTCTACTAAAAATACAAAAGTTAACCGGGTGTGGTGGTGCACACCTGTAATCCCAGCTACTCGGGAGGCTGAGGCAGGAGAACCGCTTGAACCTGGGAGATGGAGGTTGCAGTGAGCTGAGATCACGCCACTGCACTCCAGCCTGGGCGACAAGAGTGAAACTCCATCTCAGAAAAAAGAAAAAAGAAAAGAAAAGAAAGAAAATAGAGGCCCAGTTTTTGATTTGGTCAGAGGTGAAGGTGAGGCCAGGTGAGACCCCAGTTCTTCACTTTGCTTTGTGGACGTGGACACAGCTTTGGCCTTTGCCTGAAGCTCTTACCTGGAATTCCAAGGTGGAGGTGGATTGATGGGCCGGTCCAGGGTTCCAGCTGAGGCATGGAATAGAGAAGCGTATGAAGGACAAGGGGATGCCTGAGGGGTTTGCCTGCCCCCCAGCCTCTCCTCTCCTCCCCTCCTCTCCCCTCTATTCCCCTCCCCTCTCCTCTCCTTCCATCCTGTTCCCTCTCTTTCTCTTCTGTCCTCCTCTCTTTCTCTCCTTTTCCTTCTCTCCTCTCTTTTTCTCTCCACCTCCCCCTCCTCTCTCCCATCTTCCCTCTCTTGTCTCCTCTCCCTTCTCTCTTCTTCACTCTCTTCTTTCCTCTCCTCTCCTTTTCCCTCCCATCCCCTTTCATCCTCTTTCTCTTCTTTTCCTCTTCCTTTCTCCTCTCTTTCCTCCTTTCTTTCTCTTCCCTTCTCTCCTCTCTTTTCATTTCTACCTCTCCCGTCCCCTCCCTTCGCCTGCCTCTCTCATTCTCCTCTCCCGTCTTCTCCTTTCTCTCGTCTTCCGTTTTCATGCCCCATATTTCCCCTCCTTTTTCCCTCCTCTCTTCTCCTTTCAGTCTTTCTTTCTTTCTTTCTTTGTTTTCCTTGTTTCTTTTTTTTCCTTCCTACCTTCTTTCCTTTCTCCCTTCCTCCCACCTTGTCTCTTTCCTTCCTCCCTTCCCGCCCTCCCACCCTCTCTACTTCCCTCCCTCACTTCCTTCCTTCCCTCCTTCCCTTATTCCTTCCTTCCTTCCCTCCCACCCACCCTCTCTCCTTTCCTCCCTCCCTCACCCATTTCTTTCTTTTCCTTCCTTCCTTCCTTCCTTCCTTCCTTCCTTCTTTCCTTCCCTCCTTCCTTCCTCCTTTCCTTTCTTTTTTCTTTTCTTTCCTTCTCTCTCTTTCTTTCTTTCTTTCTCTCCTTTCCTTTCTTCTTTCCTTTTTTCTTTTTCTCCTTCTTCCTTCCTTTCTTCATCTATATGTGAATGTATGTATACATGTGTACGTATATGTGTATATATGTATCTGTTTAGTGGGCACAAGTCCCCGTCTCTTCCATGCTCACATGTTGCGGTGTGGAGCCTGGGCTTTTAGTGTGGTCATCACCTGAATAGTGACCCCAGTACCTAAGAGGCAGTTTTGCAGCCCTCATTACTCTGAGGCAAACCCCCACAGCAGGCTCTTTAGAGAGGACAGGAGGAGAGGGGGAGCTTGCAACACATGAGCTCTGTCCGCCTCTGTGTCCACCTGTCCTTCTTGGCTCCATCTCACCTCCCTCCCTTACTAGTTCCTGCCTTTTCTCTAGCCTCTTCCCCCACCACCTGAATTCCCACCTTCTGGGGCCCCTGTCCCAGGATATGTGGACCCCCCCCTTCCTGGATTTGTCCTCTGGAGCTGAGCTTTGTGGGTGGGGGGACATATTATCGACTTTCCCCTTAGAAAACATCTAAACTCCTCTTCGGATAGAAATCCCTTCCCATCGAGCGGGGAAATCCCTTCCCATCCAGAGAACAATGATCCGTTCTGACTCCACCCCGGGTTTCCCAGAGCTGCGTACCCTTTGGTGGCCGAGCTCTTTGTCTTTGGTTCCCCCATCCCAAATGACTTCGTGTTCCATTTCACACATACGAAGCTCTCAGGTGCACCTGTAGGGTACGGCTGTGTTCTCAGCAGGGGGTTATGTACGCCCTTGCTCTGGACGCTTGCCCAGATCTTCACCGTCTTCACGAGCGTGGCTTTGCACGCCAGGTCTGAGGGCGAGCGGCTGCAGTTCATGCAAGCTCTGCAGGAGGTCTGGAGCGTCAACGGGAGAAGCGTGCTCACCGCCTTTGACCTTTCGGGGTTCCCACTTATGTGCGACCTCGGTGGTAGGTACCCCCCCGCCCCCAAAACCTCAGAGCTGTGTCTCCTGTTCTCTGTAGGGAGTGTGTTAGCAATGTCTTTTTTTTTTTTTGAGATGGAGTCTTGCTCTATCACCCAGGCTGGAGTGCAGTGGGACAATCTCAGCTCGCTGCAACCTCCGCTTCCCGGGTTCAAGCAATTCTCCCACCTCAGCCTCCAGAGTAGCTGGGACTACAGGTGCAAGCTGCCACACCCGGCTAATTTTTTGTATTTTTAGTAGAGACAGGGTTTCACCGTGTTGGTCTCGATCTCTTGACCTCGTGATCTGCCCGCCTCGGCCTCCCAAAGTGCTGGGATGACAGGTGTGAGCCACCGCGCCCGGCCTAACAATGGCTTTTATTTTCTGCATTCTGATGCTTTGACATGTACGAGATTTCTGGTCTTGGAGGAATCATTCCTCCCAGCACTGGGTACTTCCTAGAGTCAGCAAACATCTCCGCCGCAAGCACGCTTTTCTTTTATTTCTATTTTAATTTTTTTTAAAGATGTAATCTTGCTCTATTGCCCAGGCTGGAGTACAGTGGTGCGATCTCGGTTCGTTGCAACCTCCGCCTCCCAGGTCAAGCAATTCTCCCGCCCCAGCCTCCTGAGTAGCTGGGATTACAGGTGCCCGCCACTATGCCAGGCTAATTTTTGGATTTTTAAAATAAAGACGGGGTTTTGCCATGTTGGCCAGGCTAGTCTGTATCTCTTGACCTCGTGATCCACCCGCCTCGGCCTCCCAAACTGCTGGGATGACAGGCGTGAGCCACCGTGCCCAGCCCCTATATTTTATTTTATTTTTTAGATGTAATCTTGCTCTATTGCCCTGGCTGGAGTACAGTGGTGCGATCTCGGCTCACTGCAACCTCCGCCTCCCGGGTCCAAGCGATTCTCCTGCCTCAGCCTCCCGGGTAGCTGGGATTACAGGTGCCCGCCACTATGCCAGGCTAATTTTTGGATTTTTTAATAGAGACAGGGTTTTGCTATGTTGGCTGGGCTGCTCTGTATCTCTTGACCTCGTGATCCACCTGCCTTGGCCTCCCAAAGTGCTGGGATGACAGGCTTGAGCAACCATGCCTGGCCCCTATATTTTATTTTATTTTTTTAGATGTAATCTTGCTCTATCGCCCAGGCTGGAGTGCAGTGGTGTGGTCTCAGCTCACTGCAACCTCCGCCTCCCGGATTCAAGCGATTCTCCTGCCTCAGCCTCCCGGGTAGCTGGGATTACAGGCACCTGCCACCACGGCAGGCTAATTTTTGTATTTTTCTGATAGACACGGAGTTTTGCCATGTTGGCCGGGCTGGTGTCGAAGACCAGACACGGTGGAAGGACCCAAGTTCCTGGGTTGAACCCTTCATGGGTCCACGGTGCGTGGAGGGCGAGTGACGTCTCCCCGGTTCATCTCTGGGGGCCAGACACGCTTTGTCCTCTTCCAGGTGGCCCTGGAGCTCTGGCGAAGGAATGCCTGTGTCTGTATCCTGGTTGTAAGGTCACCGTTTTCGACGTCCCAGAGGTGGTGCGGACGGCAAAGCAGCACTTCTCGTTCTCGGAGGAGGAACAGATTCACTTCCAGGAAGGTGTGTTGGAGTCTGTCGGGGAAGCAGAGACCTGTCTCATGGCTTCTCCGAGCGGGGGTTGTGGCTGGACGCTTCTGGGACATGATGAAGATGTCATGCGATTTTTTTTTTTTTTTTTTTTTTTGAGACGGAGTCTCGCTCTGTCGCCCAGGCTGGAGTGCAGTGGCCGGATGTCAGCTCACTGCAAGCTCCGCCTCCCGGGTTCACGCCATTCTCCTGCCTCAGCCTCCCGAGTAGCTGGGACTACAGGCGCCCGCCGCCTCGCCCGGCTAGTTTTTTGTATTTTTTAGTAGAGACGGGGTTTCACCGTGTTAGCCAGGATGGTCTCGATCTCCTGACCTCGTGATCCGCCCGTCTCGGCCTCCCAAAGTGCTGGGATGACAGGCTTGAGCCACCGCGCCCGGCCAGGAGAATCCTTTATTTTCTTTATTTTCTTCTTGCTCCCAATAACACCCTCAACTCCACACTGTCTGTTACTCATGATGGATGGAAAGCTGTGTGTAGGTATACAGCTTTCTTACAATTATTATTATTATTATATTATTATTTGATACAGAGTCTTGCTCTGTCACTCAGGCTGGAGTGCAGTGGTGCAATCTCAGCTCACTGCAACCTCCACCTCCCGGGTTCACGCGATTCTCCTGCCTCAGCCTCCCGAGTAGCTGGGACTACAGGCGCCCGCCACCACGCCTGGCTAATTTTTGTATTTTTAGTAGAGACACCAACATGGTTTCTCCATGTTGCCCAGGCTGGTCTCGAACTCCCGACCTCAGGTGATCCGCCCACCTCGGCCTCCCGAAGTGCTGGGATTACAGGCTGGAGTGCAGTGGTGCAATCTCGGCTCACTGCAACCTCCACCTCCCGGCTTCAAGCGATTTTCCTGCCTCAGCCTCCCAAGTACCTGGGATTACAGGCACCTGCCACCACGCCCGGCTAGTTTTGTATTTTTAGTACAAACGGGGCTTCACCATGATGGCCAGGCTGGTCTTGAACTCGCAACCTCAGGTGATCCACCCACCTCGGCCTCCCAAAGTGCTGGGATGACAGGTGTGAGCCACCGCGCCCAACCAGGTGAGTTTTTTAGTGGTGAATTCTGAGATTTTGTTACACCCACTGTTCTTAAAAAATTATTTTATTTTATTTATTTATTTGTGAGACAAAGTTTGCATCTGTTTCCCAAGCTGGAGTATAGTGGCACCATCTTGGCTCTCTGCACCCACCACCTCCCCAGTTCAAGCAATTCTCCTGCCTCAGCCTCCTGAGTAGCTGGGATGACGGTGCCGGCTACCACACCTGACTAAATTTTGTACTTTTTAGTACAGATGGGATTTCATCATGTTGGACAGGCTGGTCTCAAACTCCTGACCTCGGGCGATCTGCCCGCCTCAGCATCCGAAAGTGCTGGGATGACAGGCGTGAACCATCGTGCCTGACTTTTCTTTTTCTTTTCTTTTTTTTTTTTTTTTTGAGAGTCTTTTATCCCTCACCCACCTCCCACATTTCACCCTGAGTCCCCGAAATTCTTTGTCTCATTTGTATGTGTTTTCATCTTCGTATCTTAGCTCCCACTTGTAAGTGAAAACATCCAATATTTTTTTTTTCATTCCTGAGTTCCTTCATGTAAAACGGTGGCCTCCAGCTCCATCCAAGTTACTGCGAAGGCATTATTTCTTTCTGTTTTATTCCATGGAGAAAACACCACATCGAACTAGCTTGGTCACGAGAGGCTGAGATGAGACCTGAAGGATGAGAAGAACCTGGTTTATGTGAAAGAAGCAGCATATGCTGGCCGGGCGCGGTGGCTCACGCCTGTCTTCCCAGCACTTTGGGAGGCCGAGGCGGGCGGATCACAAGGTCAAGAGATCGAGACCATCCTGGCTGACACGGTGAAACCCCGTCTCTACTAAAACTACAAAAATTAGCTGGGTAGGGTGGCGTGCACCTGTCGTCCCAGCTACTTGAGGCTGAGGTAGGAGAATCGCTTGAACTGGGAGGCAGAGGTTGCAGTGAGCCGAGATCCTGCCAGTGCCCTGCAGCCTGGGTGACAGAGTGACAGGCCATCCTAAGAAAAAAAAAAAAAAAAAGCCTTGTTTTAGGAGCAGTCAGCTCATGCCAAGGTCCTGAGTTGGATGAAGAAGGCTTTAAGATTGTAATAGACAATTACAGCGTCTATTGTCCTGTTTTCATGCTACTTTCTCAGATTGTTAAGGTCCAGGCCCGGTGTGGCGGCTCACGCCTGTCATCCCAGCACTTTGGGAGGCCGAGGCAGGTGGATCATGAGGTCGGGAGATCGAGACCATCCTGGCTAACACGGTGAAACTCCGTCTCTGCTAAAAATTAAAAAAGAAAATTAGCCAGGCGAGGTGGCGGGCACCTGTAGTCCCAGCTACTGTGGAGGCTGAGGCAGGAGAATGGCGTGAACCCGGGAGGCGGAGCTTGCAGTGAGCTGAGATCCGGCCTCTGCACTCCAGCCTGGGCCACAGTGTGAGACTGTGTCTCAAAAAAAAAAAAAAAAAAGAGGTAAGGCCCAGGGCAGTGACCCCTGCTTGTCATCCCAGCAGTTTGGAAGGCTGACGTGGGTGGATCACTTAAGCCCAGAAGTTTACCATCAGCCTGGGTAACATGGTGAGACCCTGTCTCTACAAAAAAAAAAACAAAAAACAAAAATTAGCCAGGTGTAGCCGTGCACAGCTGTGGCCCCAGCTGTTCCTGAGGTTGAAGTGGGAGGATTGCCTGAGCGTGGCAGGTGGAGGCTGCAGTGAGCCATGATCGTGCCACTGCACTCCAGCCTGGGCGACAGAGCGAGACTTTATCTCAAAAATAAAAAAATTTAAAAAATGAAAGAGTTTGTAGCAAGACTTGTTGGTTGGATAGGACCTGAGAGAAAATGGTTTTTTTTGTTCATGGTTTTGCAACCCGAACAACTGTTAGGATACCTTATGGTTTACTGGGAAGCACCCAGGGTTGGAATCTGGAAGCTGCACGTGAGTTCCATTTACCATGAGACCCCAGGCAAACTGCCTGCCTTCTGTGACACATAGTCATATTGTTTCTCCTTCCTTCCTTCCTTCCTTCCTTCCTTCCTTCCTTCCTTCCTTCCTTCCTTCCTTCCTTCCTTTTCTTTTCTTTTCTTTTCTTTCTCTTCTTTCTTTCTCTCTCTCTCCCTCCTTCCTTCCTTTCGCTTTCTTTCTTTTCTTTCTTTCTCTTCTTTCTTTCTCTCTGTCTCTCTCCTTCTTTCCTTCTTTCCTTCCTTTCTCTCTCTCTCTCTTTCCTTCCTTCCTTCCTTCTTTCTCTTTCTTTCTTTCTTTCCTTCTTTTTCTTTCTTTCTTTCTTTCTTTCTTTCTTTCTTTCTTTCTCTCTTTCTTTCTTTCCTTCTTTCTCTCTTTCTTTCTTTCCTCTCTTTCTCTCTTTCTTTCTTTCCTCTCTTTCTCTTTCTTTCTTTCTTTCTCTCTCTTTCTCTCTCTCTTTCTTTCTCTCTCTCTCTTTCTCTCTTTCTCTCTTTCTTTCTTTCTTCCTTTCTTTCTCTCTCTCTCTCTCTTTCTTTCTTTTCTTTCTTTCTTTCTCTTTCTTTCTTTCTTTCTTTCTTTCTTTCTTTCTTTCTTTCTTTCTTTCTTTCTTTCTTTCTTTTCTTTCTTTTCTTTCTTTCTTTCCCTTCCTTTCTTTTTCTTGACTGAGTTTCGCTCTCGTCGCCCAGGCTGGAGTGCAATGGCGGGATTTTGGCTGACTGCAAACTCTGCCTCCCAGGTTCAAGAGATTCTCCTGCCTCAGCCTCCCGAGTAGCTGGGATTACAGACACGTGCCACCATATCCAGCTAATTTTTTTTTTTTTTTTTTTTTTGAGACGGAGTCTTGCTC
>NC_037689.1:23523699-23524366 GCF_003255815.1 Theropithecus gelada
TTGGCTCACTGCAACCTCCACCTCCTGGGTTCAAGAGATTCTCCTGCCTGAGCCTCCCAGTAGCTGGGGTTATAGGCACCTGCCACCACGCCTGGCTAATTTTTTTGTATTTTTTTTTGTTTTTGTTTTTTTTTTGAGACAGAGTCTTGCTCTGTCGCCAGGCTGGAGTGCAATGGCACGATCTTGGCTCACTGCAACCTCCACCTCCTGGGTTCAAGTGATTCTCCTGCCTCAGCCTCCCAGTAGCTGGGGTTATAGGCACCTGCCACCACGCCTGGCTAATTTTTTTGGTTTTTTTTGTTTTTTTGAGATGGAGTCTTGCTCTGTCGCCAGGCTGGAGTGAAATGGCACGATGTTGGCTGACTGCAACCTCCACCTCCTGGGTTCAAGAGGTTCTCCTGCTTCAGCCTCCCAGTAGCTGGGGTTATAGGCACCTGCCACCATGCCTGGCTAATTTTTTTGGTTTTTTTTTGTTTGTTTGTTTGTTTGTTTGTTTGTTTGAGATGGAGTCTTGCTCTGTCGCCCAGGCTGGAGTGAAATGGCACGATGTTGGCTCACTGCAACCTCCACCTCCTGGGTTCAAGAGATTCTCCTGCCTGAGCCTCCCAGTAGCTGGGGTTATAGGCACCTGCCACCACGCCTGGCTATTTTTTTTTTTTTTTTTTTT
>NC_037689.1:23524430-23627340 GCF_003255815.1 Theropithecus gelada
AGCCTCCCAGTAGCTGGGGTTATAGGCACCTGCCACCACGCCTGGCTATTTTTTTTTTTTTTTTTTTGAGATGGAGTCTTGCTCTGTCGCCCAGGCTGGAGTGCAAAGGCACGATGTTGGCTCACTGCAACCTCCGCCTCCTGGGTTCAAGTGATTCTCCTGCTTCAGCCTCCCAGTAGCTGGGGTTATAGGCACCTGCCACCACGCCTGGCTAATTTTTTTGTTTTTGGTTTTTTTTTTTGAGACGGAGTCTTGCTCTGTCGCCCAAGCTGGAGTGCAATGGCACGATCTTGGCTCACTGCAACCTCCACCTCCTGGGTTCAAGAGATTCTCCTGCCTGAGCCTCCCAGTAGCTGGGGTTATAGGCACCTGCCACCACGCCCGGCTAATTTTTTTTGGGTTTTTTTGGTTTTTTTTGTTTTTGTTTTGTTTTTTGAGACGGAGTCTTGCTCTGTCGCCCAGGCTGGAGTGCAAAGGCACGATGTTGGCTCACTGCAACCTCTGCCTCCTGGGTTCAAGCGATTCTCCTGCCTCAGCCTACCGAGTAGTTGGGATGACAGGTGCCCACCACCACGACCGGCTAATTTTTTGTATTTTTACTAGAGACGGGGTTTCGCCATGTTGGTCAGGCTGGTCTTGAACTCCTGACCTCAGGTGATCCGCCTGCCTCGACCTCCCAAAGTGCTGGGATTACAGGCGTGAGGTACCACGCCTGGCATTTGTTTGTATTTTTAGTAGAGATGGGGTTTCACCGTGTTGGCCAGGCTGGTCTCGAACTCCTGATCTCGTGATTCGCTCGCCTCCATCTCCCAAAGTGTTGCGATTACAGGCGTGAGCCACCGCGCCCGGTCTGCTTTGCCCTTTTAAATGTTAGGTGTCACTAAAAACAATTCCACATCCAAAAAGATTTTTTCATTATTTTCCCCCATCAAGGGCAGATACACTAAAACATCAGAGGCTGGCCTGGTGCGGTGACTCGTGCCTGTAATTCTACACTTTGGGAGGCTGAAAGGGGTGTATCAGTTGAGGTCAGGAGTTTGAGACCACCCCGGCCAACAGGGCGAAACCCTATCTCTACTAAAAAACACAAAATTAGCTGGGCGTGGTGGTAGGCGCCTGTAATCCCAGCTACTAGGGAGGCTGAGGCAGGAGAATCGGTTGAACCTGGGAGGCGGAGGTTGCAGTGAGCCGAGATTGTGCCACGGCACTCCAGCCTGGGTGACAAGAGTAAAGCTCCATCTCAAAAAAAAAGAAAGAAAAGAAAAGAAAAGAAATCAGAGGCTTAAATTTTCTCTTGCTGAAAAATGAGGGGAGGGATATTTTCCCACTCCCCCACCCACCCCACCCAGCAAAACTCAAAACTGGTAGCTGCAAGTTCTTTCTCTGCCTTTTTCAAATGTATGTAAATCTTTTTAAGAAACCCGTACCACCCATATCATAGCTCAAGAATGTTTCCTGCAGTGTCTGGGAGGAATCTCTTTGAAATGTGGTCCCCAAGGGGGAAGGAAAAAGCCACAGAGGAGAAGAGCTTCATTTAAGCTGTCACCTGACTCCAAATTGCAAAGCCTATACCTCCTGTCATAATGAGTCCTTCAGTTTTAGAAACTGAAAGGAAAGGGCTGTCTCCACTTTGCTGCAAAAAAGGATGAGATTTCTTTCTTTCTTTTTCTTTTTCCTTTTCTTTCTTTCTTTTTTTTCTTTTTTTTTTTTTTTTTTTTTTGACAAATTTTTTTTTTTTTTTCCCAGGCTGGAGTACAATGGCGCGATCTTGGCTCACTGCAACCTCCGCCTCCCGGGTTCAAGCGATTCTCCTGCCTCAGCCTCCCGAGTAGCTGGGATTACAGGCCCGCACCACCACATCCGGCTAATTTTTTGCATTTTTAGTAGAGACAAGGTTTCTCCATGTGGGTTAGGCTGGTCTCGAACTCCTGACCACAGGTGATCCGCCTGCCTCGGCCTCCGAAAATGCTGGGATGACAGGCGTGAGCCACCACACCCGGTCCATAAAAGGGTGAGATTTCTTTCTGTGTTTCTGATCCCTTTCACGGATGGTCTGGGATGAACATCACACTCTAATACAATGCTTGTTTTGTAAAAAAAAAAAAAAAAAAAAAAAAAGATTTTGTTTTTCTTCTACCCTTGAGGAGGGGGGTTTCTGGATTGGAAGGAGGAGGAAGGAGTTCCTGGATTGGTAGGAGATTTAGCTTTTTTTTTTTTTTTTTTTTTTTTATGAGACAGAATGTCTGTCGCCCAGGCTGGAGTGCCCTGGACGATCTCGGCTCACTGCAGCCTCCACCTCCTGGGTTCAAGCGATTCTCCTGCCTCAGCCTCCTGAGTAGCTGGAATTACAGGTGTGCACCATCATCCCTGGCTAATTTTTGTATTTTACTTTTTTATTTTATTTTATTTTATTTTATTTTTGGAGACAGAGTTTCTCTCTTGTTGCCCAGACTGGAGTGCAATGGCGCAATCTCAGCTCACCACAACCTCCGCCTGTCAGGTTCAAGCGATTCTCCTGCCTCAGCTTTCCAAGTAGCTGGGATTACAGGCACCCACCATCACGCTGGGCTAAGTTTGTATTTTTTTTGTAGAGACAGGGTTTCGCCATGTTGCTCAGGCTGGTCTCGAACTCCTGACCTCAAGCGTTCTGCCCGCCTCGGCCTCCCAAAGTACTGGGATGACAGGTGCCCGCTACCACGCCTGGCTAATTTCTCTACCTTGAAGATGTATGGCTTGGGGTGTTCATCATGTCAGTTTTACGTTTTGATTCGATTGCCTAGACCATTTCCTTTTTTATCACACTCCACTGTTGGACCATGAACTCTTTTATTATTATTATTATTATTATTTTTTTTTTTGAGATGGAGTTTCTTTCTTGTTGCCCAGGCTGGAGTGCAACGGCCTGATCTCAGCTCACTGCAACCTCCGCCTTCCGGTTTCAAGCGATTCTCCTGCCTCAGCCTGCCGAATAGCTGGGATGACAGGCACACACCACCATGCCCGTCTAATTTTTGTATTTTTGGTAGAGATGGGGTTTCGCCATGTTGCCCAGGCTGGTCTCGAACTCCTGACCTCATGATCCACCTGCCTCGGCCACCCAAAGTGCTGGGATTACAAGCATGTGCCACCACGCCAGGCTAATTGTATATTTTTAGTAGAGACGGGGTTTCAGCATGTTGCCCAGGCTGGTCTCGAACTCCTGACCTCAGGTGATCCGCCCGCCTTGGCCTCCCAACGTTCTGCGATGACAGGTGCGAGCCACCACGCCCGGCCACCGTGAACTCTAATGTCAGAAGTTATGCAGGCCCTTTTTTCTGCATTTTTTTCTCTAGTATATAGATCCTGGTAAGCCACATTCAGAACAGATTTCTCTGGAAGAACTTTGCCTTGAATGGAAGCAATTGTCCTGATGGCCACTAGGAGGAGCGAGCATCCTTTTCTCTCTTCGAAGGGTAAACCGAGAAGGATCTGAGGCAGGTGTCACTCAGTCAAGGAAGTTGACTCTGCTAGGGTTGAGGACGCCATGACACAGCCTCAGAAGGTCCTGATGACGTGGGCTCAAGGCGGTTGGGGTGCAGCTTGCTTTTACACATTTTAGGGAGACATGACGCATCAACCAATACACATAACATGTACTTTGGTTCCATCTGGAAGGGCAGGATGACTCAGAGTGGGGGTAGACTTAAACATTTTCTGGGCCGGGCGCGGTGGCTCACGCCTGTCATCCCAGCACTTTGGGAGGCCGAGGCGGGCGGATCACGAGGTCAGGAGATTGAGACCATCCTGGCCAACATGGTGAAACCCTGTCTCTACTAAAAATACACAGTTAGTCCAGGCATGGTGGCTCACGTCTGTCATCCCAGCACTTTGGGAGGCCAAGGCAGGTGGATCATGAGATCAGGAGATCGAGACCATCCTGGCCAACATGGTGAAACCCCGTCTCTACTAAAAATACAAAATTAGTCCAGGCGTGGTGGCTCACGCCTGTCATCCCAGCACTTGGGGAGGCTGAGGCGGGTAGATCATGAGATCAGGAGATCGAGACCATCCTGGCTAACACGGTGAAACCACATGTCTACTAAAAACAAAAAAAATTAGCCAGGGGTGGTGGCAGGCGCCTGTAGTCCCAGTTACTCGAGAGGCTGAGGCAGGAGAATGGTATGAACCTGGGAGGTGGAGTTTGCAGTGAGCCGAGATCAGGCCACTGCTCTCCAGCCTGGGTGACAGAGTGAGACTCTGTCCAAAAAAAAAAGAAAAAAAATTAGCTGGGTATGGTGGTGCGAGCCTGTAATCTCAGCTACTCGGGAGGCTGAGGCAGGAGAATCACTTGAACACTTGAGGACAGGAGTTTGAGATCAGCCTGGCCAACATGGCAAAACCCGGTTTCTACTAAAAATACAAAAAATTAGTGGGGCATGGTGGCACATGCCTGTAATCTCAGCTGCTAGGGAGGCTGAGGCATGAGAATGGCTTGAACCCGGGAGACGGAGGTTGCAGTGAACCGAGATCACGCCACTGCACTCCAGCCTGGGCGACAGAGCGAGACTCCGTCTCAAAACAAACAACCAAACAAAAAGTCCTTATTGGCAATTGGTTGAAAGAGTTATTATCCATAGTAAGGCATGCCTGGCTTATGACGGTGTTGTAGAGACCGAGGTTTTATTAAGTAGAGCCTCCCGGGTTGCTTCCAAGAGAAGAGACTGCAAATGTTTTTTTCTTTCTTTTTTTTTTTTGATGGAGTTTCACTCTTGTTGCCCAGGCTGGAGTGCAGTGGCGCAATCTCGGCTCACTGCAACCTCCGCCTACTGGGTTCAAGCGATTCTCCTGCCTCAGCCTCCCGAGTAGCTGGGATGACAGGCGCCCACCACCACATCCAGCTGATTTTTGTATTTTTAGTAGGACAGAGTTTCACCATGTTGGCCAGGATGGTCTCAATCTCTTGACCTCATGATCCGCCCGCCTTGGCCTCCCAGAGTGCTGGGATTAGAGGCGTGAGCCACCGCGCCCAACCAGAGACTCCAGATGTATCTTACCAGATTGAAGTTCTGTGTGGATGTTCATCCTGAAAGTATCAGACGTGTGTGAACCAGAGCAACTCCATCTTAAGTACAGGCTGGGTAAAATGAGGCTGAGACGTGCCGGGCTGCGTTCCCACATGGTTAAGCCATTTTAAGTCACAGGATGAGACAGGAGGTTGGCACAAGATGCAGGTCATAAAGACCTTGCTGATAAAACCGGTTGCAGTAAAGAAGCCAAACAAATCACACCAAAACCAAGATGGCCACAAGACTGATTTCTGCTCGGCCTCACTGCTACACTCCCACCAGCACCATGACAGTTTACAAATGCCATGGCAACGTCAGGAAGTTACCCTATATGGTCTAAAAAGGAGGGGGCATGAATAATCCACCCATATATAGATATATATATATATCTTCTATTAGTTCTATTCCTCTAGGGAACCCTGAGTAATACAGTCTATATGGTCTAAAAAGAGGAGACATGAATAATCCACTCCTACTTTAGCATATCATTAAGAAATAACCATAAAAATGGGACCGGGTGCGGTGGCTCACGCCTGTCATCCCAGCACGTTGGGAGCCCAAGGTGGGCGGATCACGAGGTCAAGAGATCGAGACCATCCTGGCCAACGTGGTGAAACCCCATCTCTGCTAAAAATACAAAAATTAGCTGGGCGTGGTGACGCACACCTGTCGTCCCAGCTACTTGGGAGGCTGAGGGAGAATTGCTTCAACCCAGGAGGCGGAGGTTGCAGTGAGCTGAGATCTCGCCACTGCACTCCAGCCTGGGCGACAGAGTGAGACTCTGTCTCAAAAAAACAAACAAACAAAAAAAAGAGCTACCATGTGGGTTGGGGTTGTCATAATGAAATGCCTGTGAGCCCAAAGTATGTGAGAGACAGGTGTCAATCAATTTAGAAAGTTTATTTTGCCACCCTTAACGAAAAAGCTATGACACAGCCCTCATGGGGTCCTGATGACACGTGCCCAAGGTGGTTGGAGCACAGTTTGGTTTGATACATTTTAGGGAGATGACAGACAGCAATCAATATGTATAGACATGAGACATAAATCAATATGTCATCAATATGACAAGAGACACCCATCTACATGTATAGGGAGACAGGGGACAGCAGCCAATGTGTACATGGGTTCATGGGACAACTCAAAGTGGGACTTTGACATCATAGGTAAATAAGAGACATGTCCAGGCGCGGTGGCTCACGCCTGTCATCCCAGCAGTTTGGGAGGCCGAGGTGGGCGGATCACCTGAGGTCGGGAGTTCGAGACCAGCCTGGCCAGCATGGTGAAACCCCATCTCTACTAAAAATACAAAATAAATTAGCCAGGCACAGTGGCAGGCACCTGTCATCCCAGCTACTCGGGAGGCTGAGGCAGGAGAATCGCTTGAACCCGGGAGGTGGAGGTTGCGGTGAGACGAGATCGCGCCACTGCATTGCAGCCTGGGGTCAGAGCGAGAGTCCGTCTTCAAAAAAAAAAAAAAAAAGAAGTTGTATTTTTTTGAGTCCTTGATCAGCCTTTCACTGAATTAGGTTGGTGTGGAAGTAACGCAGTAAAAACAAAAACCACAACACAGCCACGACAACAACAACAAAAAACTCAGGTACAAAAGTGCAAAACGGCACAATTATCATTTGCATGGACTATCCGGAGAATAAGACCGTGGCCAGAGTCAGAGAACAGATGGGTGATGGCTTAAGGCTGAGAGCAGGGAGACTGGGGAGTGATGGCTTCATGGGCAAAGGGTCTTTTTTTTGGGGGGGGGTTATGAAGGTATTCTGGAACTAAATAGGGTTGGTTGTTGTGTAAAACGCTCAGTGCACTGAATTGTGTCGTCACTGTGCAATTTTAAAATGGCAAACTCTGTGTGATGTGCGTGTTCCCCCAGGAAGAAACAAAACAGCACAAACGGAGGTGATAACTCAGGTCATATCACACCCTGCCGGCCCCATCACCCTTCCTCCTTCCTCTGTTCATCTCCTCCTCCCCTTTCCGGGCTCTTCAGACAAGCCCGGGCAGCCCTCCCCTGGCCGTCTGGACCCAGGCCTGTCTGTTTTGGGTGCATTTTAGGTCATTCACTCTGGCTGGAACCTGAGAGCGTCAGCCATGCGGTGAGTCCCCACGTCCCTCCAGCAGTCTGAGAGCGGAGCCGTGTCCCCTGCGTTTGCACACCCTGGAGAAAATTATCAGGCAGCAGACCTGAGGAGCCCCTGGGAAGATTCAGTGAGGGCTGGCAGGCAGGTGTCAGGAAGCCTGAGCGACTCTCTGGAGAAAGGACGTATTCCTTAAAGACAAATCCATCAAGGGATCGCTTTACATAATTCCTGCTCAGCGCACACCCCACATGAAGCTTCATCATCAGACACTGCATCTGTTTTGCCTTTTCTAGAGACATGAACTCTCAGCTCAGTGATACCGTCTGTCAGGGTTTCAACGTCCCACCCCCAGGGGAGTCGGTTTCCATCAACCAAAGCTCTCCATGATCCAGTTCTGAGGACGGGGGACGCTGGCTGCCTGGTGACGGCCGCCCTGGCCTTTCCAAAGCTGCACTGTCCTCTTGCATTAAGAAAGATTAGTTTGCATTCCGGGAGGAGAGACGCAGAAGGTTAACAAGATTAGAGAGAGCCCCGGAGACCTGCCGTGAGATTCCCCGAGGGATGTGGCTAATGAAACTGTAAAAACAAGGCAGGTGATGGCTCTCACGGCCGGGCCCTGATTTCAGAGCTGGTAATCTCTCTACCTCTTCTAGGCAGTTTTCTACCCCAATAATTTAGGTTGTCACTATCCAAGCCCCAGCACAATTGTTTTTTTGTTGTTGTTGTTTGCAGTTTGCAGGTGATACTTAGTTTCTAAAGATGTGTTTTTCTATTTTTCTTTTCTTTTCTTTTTTTTTTTCTGAGATGGAGTCTCGCTGTGTCACCCAGGCTGGAGTGCAGTGGCCCCATCTCGGCTCCCTGCAAGCTCTGCCTCCCGGGTTCCCACCATGCTCCTGCCTCAGCCTCCCGAGTAGCTGGGACTACAGGCACCTGCTACCACCCCTGGCTAATTTTTTGTATTTTTAGTAGAGATGGGGTTTCACCATGTTAGCCAGGATGGTCTCGATCTCCTGACCTCGTGATCCGCCCACCTCGGCCTCCCAAAGTGCTGGGATTACAGGCGTGAGCCACGGCGCCCGGCCTTTCTATTTATCTTAGCTAAGAAATGTGTATGTGTGTGCATATGGTTATCTGGTTGGTGGTGATGGAGAGCTTCATGAATGTGTGTATGCGTGTGTTTCTGTGTGTGTCTCTGTGTGTATGTGTTTGTATGTTGTGTTTGTGTCTGTACATATGCATGTGTCTTTGTGGATGTATGTTTGTATATGTGTGGCTCTGTGTGTGTTTGCCTGGTCGTGTATGCATGTGAATGTGTGTGTCTGTATTTGTGTATTTGTGTCTGTATGTGTGTGTATTATGTATTTATATATGAATGTGTTTGTGCATGTGTATATTTGGGTGTGCATGTGTGTATGTATATGTGTGTGTGCATGTGTGTGTATATGCATGCTAGTGTGTGCAGTTGTTTATGCATTTGTGCATATGTGCCTGTGTGCATTTGTGTATGTACATATGGATATGTATCAGTCTGTATGCCTGTTAGTATCTGTGCATTTGTATATGTTTGTGTATGTGTATAATTGGGGGTGTGTGTGTGTATGCATGCTAGTGTGTATGCAATAGTTTCTGTATGTATTTATGCATGTGTGCACGTGTGCATTTGTGTGTGTAGATGTGGATATGTATGAGCGTGTATGCCTGTGTCTGTATGCATTTGTGTGTAGGTATGTGTTTGTGCATATGTGCCTGTGTGCATTTGTGTGTGTTGATATGGATATGGATGAGTGTGTATGCCTGTTAGTGTCTGTATGCATTTGTGTGTGTTTGTGTATGTGCATGTGTGCGTTTGCATATGTGTGTGCATACGTGTGTCTGTATATGTGCGTCTATATGTGTGTGCATGTATGTGCATGTGTGTATGTGTATAGGCACATGCTGATTTGTGTGTGTGAGGGGAGGGGGCACAGGCAGACCCTCTCTGTGTGGTCCCAGGTGGGGCTTGGTGACCACGAGCCTAGGGTGTTCAGCCCTGGGTGGATGTGGTAGCAGAGGGAACAGCAGGACAGCGTCCAAGGTGTGAAAAAGCACGACCTGCCCCGAGAGAGAGCCCTGCAGTCTGGGCCACCTCGGCTTCTCGGGCCACAGGTGCATTCCTCACAGGTGACCTGAGGGGTGGAGGAAAGGCCATCCCTGCAGGCCAGCGGGCTTGCTGGTTAGTGCTCACACTCAGTGTGCACCTGGAGGGCACCAGAGATCTTCCTACCTCCCAGGAGCCCATGCACGATCTTCGGGAATCTGGCCCTTGTCACCCCCTACCTCGGGCACCATGAGACCCCATTTACAGACCGGAAGCGGCCTGGGGCTGATCTTGTTGACCACTGTCCGGCATCGATGGGTCTGAGCTGCACGTGCCATTGTCCATGGCAACATTCTCCTCTCAGAGCTTTGCAAGCTGTTTTGGCACAAACTCACTGCTCAGCAGACTTCCTTGAACAAGGAGTCTTCTTAAAAATGACACTTCAGCCTGTCATCCCAGCACTTTGGGAGGCCGAGGCGGGCAGATAGCTTGAGGTCAGGAGTTCGAGACCAGCCTGGCCAACATGGAGAAACCCCATCTCCACTAAAAAATACAAAAAATTAGCCAGGGTTGGTGGTGCATGCCTGTAATTCCAGCTACTCAGGAGGCTGAGTCAGGCGACTCGCTTGAACCTGGCAGGCAGGGGTTGCAGTTAACCGAGGAGACCACCCCTCATATTGTCTTACGCCCAATTTCTACCTCCAAAGAAAGAAGAAGTAAAAACTAAAAGGCAGAAATGAAATCCACGGGCAGACAGCCCGGCGCCACACCCTGGGCCTGGTAGTTAAAGATCGACCCCTGGCCTAATAGGTTCTGTTATCTATAGATTACAGACATTGTATGGAAAAGCACTGTGCAAATCCCTGTCTTGTTTTGTTCCGATCTAATTACCGGTGCATGCAGCCCCCAGTCACATACCCCCTGCTTGGTCAATCAATCACGATCCTCTCACGTGCACCCCCTTAGAGTTGTGAGCCCTTAAAAGGGACAGGAATTGCTCACTCTGGGAGCTCAGTTGTTGAGATAGGAGTCTTGCCGATGCCACCGGCCGAATAAACCACTTCCTTCTTTAACTGGTGTCTGAGGAGTTTTGTCTGCGGCTTGTCTTGCTACACAGTGAGCGGAGATTGCACCATTGCACTCCAGCCTGGGCAACACAGCAAGGCTCTGTCTCTAAAATAAAATAAAGTAAAATGAAGAAAAGTAAAATAAAATAAAGTAAAATAAAATATAAATATAATAATAATAAAATATAATATAATAATAACATCTGCCTACATAGGTCAGTGTGCAGGCGGCAAATTGACTCCTTGTTCTGTGGCGTCAGAGCCTTGGAGAAAAGGGGGGGGGGACTGAGAGGGGGGGGGGGGGGGGGGTCAAGTAAGAAGAAAACCCCAGGGAGGCTGATGCAAACCCCAGACCTCAAGGAGCAAGGGAGGGGCTGTTCTATCAAGTCCTGACGCCCAGGGCTAAAGGTAGAGGAGAAGGAATCCATTCTTTGCCTTCTCTCTCTTCCCGCCCCCTAGCCCTGCACCTGCTCCCCATTGGCTGAGCCCTGCTGAGGTCACCCAGCCAGGGTGATGTCAATCAGAGCCAAGCAGATGTCAATTACACAGGGCCTTCTCTCTCTTCCCGCCCCCTAGCTCCTGCACCTGCTCCCCATTGGCTGAACCCTGCTGAAGTCACCCAGCTACAGAGCCAGGCAGCTGTCAATCACACAGGGCCCACAACAGCGCAGAGATGAGTTGAGTGCGAATCTGACGGACCCTGTGAATCACCTCAGCACCTGCACAGTGGGAAGGGGTCGCCCCTGGCACGTTGCTGCCAAGTTTCAACAGCGCTTAGAGGGGAGGCAGCAGAAGCAACTCGGCTTCTCGATGGGCTTGGCCCGGCGTGCACTTGCACGAAACATTGGCAGGAAGGAAGCTTAAAAATTCGTCTGGGGCCACCAGCTTCCAGGGATCCCGTGAGACACGGGGCGTGGAGGGTTTGTGTAAACAGCACAGTGCGTTCTGTGTCATTTGCTGCTGTTCTCTTCGGTCACATCGTTCTTTTGGTTTTGGTTTAAAAATAGGTGACGTTTAGGCTGAACGCGGTGGCTCACGCCTGTAACCCCAGCACTTTGGGAGGCCGAGATGGGAGGATCACCTGAGGTCAGGAGTTCGAGACCAGCCTGGACAACATGGTGACACCCCGTCTCTAATAAAAATACAAAAATTAGCCTGGCGTGGTGGGGGTGCCTGTCATCCCAGCTACTCTGGAGGCGGAGGCAGGAGAATCGCTTGAGCCTGGGAGGTGGAGGTTGCAGTGAGCCGAGATAGGGCCACTACCCTCCAGCTTGGGCAACAGAGACTCATATTAAAAAAAAAAAAAAAGTGATTTTAGGCCGTATGTAGTGGCTCACGCCTGTAATCCCAGCACTCTGGGAGGCTGAGGTGGGAGACTGTCTAGGGCCCAGGAATTCGAGACCAACCTGGGCAACATAGCAAGACCCCGTCTCCATTTATTACATTAAAAAAAAAGGGTGAATTTTACTTGTCAGAATGAGTTATAAAAATTCTGTGCTTTTTATTTTATTTTATTTTTTTTAAAGACAGAGTCTCACTCTGCCACCCAGGCTGGAGCACAATGGTGCGATCTTGGCTCACTGCAACCCCCACCTCCTGGGTTCAAGTGATTCTCCTGCCTCAGCCTCCTGAGTAGCTGGGATTACAGGCAAGCGCCGCCACGCCAGGCTAATTTTTTTGTATATATATATTTTTAGTAGAGACGGGGTTTCACCATGTTGGTCAGGCTGATCTCGAACTCCTGACCTCATGATCTGCCCGACCTCCCAAAGTGCTGGGATTACAGGCGTGAGCCACTGCACCTGGCCTTATTTTATTCTTTTTAATTGAGAAAAATTACACATGTTCACGGGATACATAGTGATGTTTCAGTCCGTATAGTGTGTAATTATCAGATCCTTATAACGGATAATGATCAGATCAATGTATAATTAATAATCAGATCCATATAATCTATAATGAGATGATTGATAGCACATCCATCATGTCAAACAGCCTTTCTTTCCTTTCTTTGTCTGTCTTTCTCTCTCTCTCTCTCATCCAGGCTGCAGTGCAGTGGCGTGATCTCGGCTCACTGCAACCTCCACATTCAGGGTTCAAGCAATTCTCCTGCCTCAGCCTCCCAAGTAGCTGAGATTATAGGCATGAGCCACCACAGCTGGCTAATTTTTGTAATTTTAGTAGAGACAGGGTTTCGCCGTGTTGGCCAGGCTGGTCTCGAACTCCTGACCTCAGGCGATCCGCCCACCTTGGCCTCTCAAAGTGCTGCAATTACAGGCGTGAACTACCGTGCCCAGCCTATCATTTCTTTGTGTAGGGAACATTTAATATCATCCTTCCAAGTATCTGAAACTGTAGAATATATTATTGTTAACTATCATCATTCTACAGGACTTTAGAACACTAGGATTTATTCCAGCTGCCTAGCTGTAATTTTGTATGCTTCAATAATTGTTTTCATGTGGACATAATAGCTCTCCAGGAAGAAAAAAAAAAAAAAAACAATAAATGTCACTCAGAACAGTAATCAGTAATGCTGTCAAAACTTTATGCAGGCTGGGTGTGGTGGCTCATGCCTGTAATCCTAGCACTTTAGGAGGACGAGGTGGGTGGATCACTTGAGGTCGGGAGTTCCAGACCAGCCTGGCCAACATAGTGAAACCCTGTCTCTACTAAAAATACAACAACAAAAAATTAGCCGGGCGTGGTAGCAAGTGCCTGTCATCCCAGCTACTCAGGAGGCTGAGGCACGAGAATCGCTTGAATCTGGGAGGCGGAGGTTGCAGTGAGCTGAGATCGTACTATTGCACTCCAGCCGCTGCACTCTGGAGTGAGACTCTGTCTTTTTGTTGTTGTTGATTTTTTGAGACAGAGTCTTACTCTGGTCACCAGGCTGGAGTGCAGTGGCGCGATCTCGGCTCACTGCAACCTCTGCCTCCCGGGTTCAAGCGATTCTCCTGCCTCAGCCTCTTGAGTAACTGGGACTATAGGCACCTGCCACCAGGCCTGGCTAATTTTTTTGTATTCTTAGTAGAGACGGGGTTTCATTGTGTTAGCCAGGATGGTCTCGATCTCCTGACCTCTTGATCTGCCCGACTCAGGCTCCCAAAGTACTGGGATTATAGGCGTGAGCCACCACACCCGGCCGAGACTCTGTCTAAAAAAAAAAAAAAAAAGGCCAGGCGTGGTGGCTCATGCCTGTAATCCCAGCACTTTGGGAGGCTGAGGTGTGGGGGGATCACCTGAGGTCAGGAATTCAAGACCAGCCTGGCCAACATGGAAACCCCGTCTCTACTAAAATACAAAAATTAGCTGGGCATGGTGGTGGGCACCTGTAGTCTCAGCTACTTGGGAGGCTGAGGCAGGAGAATCACTTGACCTTGAGAGGCAGAGGTTGCAGTGAGCCGAGATCCCATTGCACTGCAGCCTGGGTGACAGAGTGAGACTCTGTCTCCAAAAACAACAACCACCAAAAAAAGCAGCCTGGGCAATGCAGTGAGACCCCATAGTTACTAACATTTTTTTAAAAAAATAGCCAAGTGTGGTGCCTATGGTCCAGCTACTCAGGAGGCTGTGGTGGGAGCATCTGTTGAGCCTGGGAGTTGGAAGCTACAGGGAGTCATGATCCTGCCACTGCATCACAGCCTGGGTAACAAAGGGAGACCCTACCGGCCAGGCACGGTGGCTCACACCTGTAATCCCACCACTTTGGGAGTCCGAGGCAGGCGGATCACAAGGTCAGGAGTTCGAGACCATCCTGGCGAACATGGTGAAACACCGTCTCTACTAAAAATACAAAAAATTAGCCAGGTGTGGTGGCGGCGCCTGTAGTCCCAGCTACTCGGGAGGCTGAGGCAGGAGAATGGTGTGAACTCGGGTGGGCACCTGTAATCCCAGCTACTGGGAGGCTGAGGTAGGAGAATCGCTTGAACCCGGGAGGCAGAGGTTGCAGTGAGCCGAGATCACACCATTGCACTCCAGCCTGGGCAACAGAGAGAGAGACTTTGTCTCAGTACAAACCAACAAACCAACCAAAAATTGATGTTATGCACAGTATTTAATAAATTACATGAGACAGTCAATACTGTGTTCTGAAACCGTCTTTGTGTTAGGTGATCTTGCCCAGCTGTAGACAAACATGAGTACTGTGTTTAAGGCGGGCTACGCGATGATATTTGGATGGTTAGTTGTGTTCAATGCCTTTTCCAGCAAGGACTTTTCAATTACAATGGGTTTATCAGGACGTAAGCCATTTCAGGTCAAGGAGTATTTGTATTTTGCGTTCATGAACATTTCACTATTCAATCCTTTTAAAGTGGGGCATTTGTGTGTCAGTTTGAGAGACATTAAAAAATAAAAAACACCTCCAGCAAGGACCCGAAAGATCACCGTTCTCTGTACGACTTCAGATTTGATAAAGCAGGCTTTTACAAAATGTTCTAGGGAATTGCAGGTCAGCTTAACAAAAAAATACATCTTCAAATACCACAGATACAGCTATTAACATTCAAAGTGGCCGGGCACGGTGCTTCACGCCTGCGATCCCAGCACTTTGGGAGGCCAACGTGGGCGGATCACTTAGGGTCAGGAGTTCAAGACCAGCCTGGTCAACACGGTGAAACCCCGTCTCTACTAAAAATCCAAAACTTAACCGGGTGTGGTGGCGGGTGCCTGTCATCCCAGCTACTCCGGAGGCTGAGGCAGGAGGATGGCTGGAACCCGGGAGGCGGAGGTTGCAGTGAGCTGAGATCACGCCATTGCACTCCAGTCTGGGCAACAAGAGCGAGACTCCGTCTCAATAAAAACAAACAAATTAACAAACGAACAAAAAACCCTCCAAAAGGCAAGGATGACGGGGTTTGTCAAGACAAGGACCCTTTCTTTCTGTCTTTGGACTTGAGGGAATAGTCCCCCGCAAGCTCTAAAAGTCAATACATGTGACGTTTTTAAGGGTAGGTGGTAATCTTGTCATCATCACTGACTTCAGAGCTGTCGTTCATTCCTTGGATTAGGGTAGGACAGTAGCGAAAATAACACCCATGACGATGGCCACATCCTAATTCCTGGATCCCCGCCCCTGTGAACGTGTGACCTCACATGGCAAAATGAACGTTGCAGGTGCGATGAAGGTAAGGATCTTGGGATGGGACATGATCCTGTATGACTGGGCGGACCCAGTGTCTTCACAGGGTCCTTAGAAGAGGAGGTAACATGGTCAGAGTGAGAGATGGGAAGAGGCTATGCGTCTGGTTGCCAAGATGCACACAGGGACTGTGCGTGAAGGATTGCCACGTATCTTTTGCTGGACTATAGTTCAATCCACGTTAATTGCATCCAGTTCCTTTAGAAAGCTCTAGGGGAAGGTCCTTCCTGCCTCTTCCTTTAGAAAGCTCTAGGGGAAGGTCCTTCCTGCCTCTCCCAGCTCCTGGGGACTCCAGGTGTCCCTGGGCTTGTGGCCGCATCACTCCAGTGTCTGCCTCCATCTCCATGTGGCCTCCTCCTCTGTGTCTGTGTCTCCTCTTCTGTCTCCTTTTTTTTTTTTTTTTTTGGAGACGGAGTCTTGCTCTGTTGCCCAGGCTGGAGTGCAGTGGCGCCATCTTGGCTCACTGCAAGCTCTGCCTCCCGGGTTCCCGCCATTCTCCTGCCTCAGCCTCCTGAGTAGCTGGGACTGCAGGTGCCGCCACCACGCCCGGCTAATTTTTTTGTATTTTTAGTAGAGACGGGGTTTCACCGTGTTCGCCAGGATGGTCTCGATCTCCTGACCTCGAGATGCGCCCGCCTCGGCCTCCCAAAGTGCTGGGATGACAGGCGTGAGCCACCGCGCCCGGCCTCCTCTTCTGTGTCTTGTGAGGACAGTGGTCGTTAGATTTACGTCCACTCTCCTACAGGATGATCTCATCTCAAGCTCCTAGAATTAATTATGTGTGCAGACACCCTATCTCCAAATAAAGTGCCACTGACAGGTACTAGGGACTTAAGGCAACAGAAAGTCATTCTCTCCCACTCCTAGAGACCAGAAGTCTGAGATCAGTGTGTCTTAGGGCCACGCTCCCTCCGGCTCTAGGGAAGGCTCCTTCCTGCCTCTCCCAGCTCCTGCGGGCTCCAGGTGTCCCTGGGCTTGTGGCCGCATCACTCCAGTCTCTGCTTCTGTCTCCAAGTGGCCTCCTCCTCTGTGTCTGTGTCTCCTCTTCTGTCTCTTACAAGGATGCCTGTCAGTGGATTTAGGACCCACCCAACTGCAGGATGATTTCATCTCCAGACCCTCAATGTGATTACATCAGCAAAGATCCCTATTTCCAAATAAGGTTCCATTTACAGCTTCTCGGGTTTAGATGTGGACTCACCTTTTGGGGGACATCATTCGACGTCTTACAGTTGTACTCAGCTCCCTCCAGAAGCTGCAGTGGGAGGTCCTGTCTGCCTCTCCCAGCTCCCGGGGGCTCCAGGCGTCCCTGGGCTTGTGGCCACATCACTGCAGTCTCTGCCTCTGTCTCCACGTGGCCTCCTCCTCTGTGTCTCTGTCTCCTCTTCTGTCTCTTAGAAGGATGCCTGTCAGTGGATTTAGGACCCACGTTAAATGCAAGATGATCATATTTCCAGATATTTAACTAGATCACATGGAGAAAGACCCCACTTCCAATTAAGGACACACTCTGACGTTCTGGGTAGATGCGAATTTTTTTGGAAGGGGGGGGTATGTTTTCACCCAGTACAGTGTCTGGATTAGGGAAGGAAGCGAGGTCGTTTCATTCATAGAATTGATCATTCCTCCTGTTTATCAAGCATCCTCTAAAATGTTCCCGGGCCGAGTGTGGAGCTCTGAGAACTCTTGAACAAACCTGTCCATAGTGGTCTCTACCTTCTGTGCTTTATAATTTAGAGACATCCCAGGATTTTGGGAGGCCTTGGCAGGCGGATCACGTGAGGTGAGGAGTTCGAGACCAGCCTGACCGACACGGAGAAACCAACCCCATCTCTACTAAAAATACAAAATTAGCCAGACATGGTGGTGCATGCACCTGTCATCCCAGCTACTCGGGAGGCTGAGGTAGGAGAATCGCTTGAACCCAGGAGGTAGAGGTTGCAGTGAGCCGAGATCTTGCCACTGCACTCCAGCCTGGGCGACAAGAGCGAAACTCCGTCTCAAATAATAATAAGGATCCTAATAACAATGAGAGAAATTCATTATTTCTGTGCCTGGTGAATCGGCATGCTTCCCTTGGTACGGATTACAGGATTTTTATCTTGCTTGGGACATCTCCTGGGATGAAAGTCAGGTCCTGGACTTTTCAAATCAAAGGCCGTGATGTTCAATGACCATTAAAGAGAAAGATCAAAGCTGCCCCAACGTTCTGTTTGTCTGATTGAGCATTTGCAGGCTGAGGGGTGGACAGATGGTTTCTGATGTCCGCAGGGGACCGGTTTACACCTGGAAGCCTGACGTGTCATTCACCGCAGACCCCGGGGCGTGGCGGACCCTTCACTTTTCACTCCCTCTGGCTTCTCTTTTTTTGAAGCTAAGAAAGATGATTTTCATTTCCAGCAACGTTTAGGAGGCTCTCTGGACACTTGCCTGTGAGCAGGAAAAGGCTAAGAAAGGTATAACCTGTCTCTGGGACAGGCTGTCCTTCGGAGGCTGAGGCGGGTGGATCACCTGAGGTCAGGAGTTCGAGACCAGCCTGGCCAACATGGCGAAACTCCGTCTCTACTAAAAATGCAAAAATTAGCCGGGAGGGGTGGCGGGCACCTGTCATCCAAGTTACTTGGGAGGCTGAGGCTGGAGAATCGCTTGAAACCGGGAGGCGGAGGTTGCGGTGAGCCAAGATCGTACCAGTGCACTCCAGCCTGGGCAACAGAGGAAAACTCCATCTCAAAAACAAATAGCCCGGTGCAGTAGCTCACGCCTGTAATCCCAGCACTTTGGGAGGCCGATCACTTGAGCCCAGGAGTTCGAGACCAGCCTGGGTAACATGGCAAAACCCTATGTCTACAAGAAATACAAAAGTTAACTGGATGTGGTGGCATATACCTGTGGTCCAAGCTACTCAGGGGGCTGAGTTGGGAGGATCACCTGAGCCCAGGATGTCGAGGCTGCAGTGAGCTGGGATCATGGCATTGCACTCCAGCCTGGGTGACAGAGTGAGACCCTGTCTGCAATAACATTTAAATAAAATAAATAAAATAATTTTTTTTATAGACAGGATCTCGCTATGTTGCCTAGGCTCGTCTCAAACTCCTGGCCTTCAAGTGAGCTTCCCACCTCAGCCTCCCAAAGTGCTTGGATTACAGGTGTGAGCCAGTGTGCTGGCCCTGAGTCCTAACTTTCATAAGAACAATTTGTGTGTGCGTGTGTGTGTGTGTGTGTGTGAGACGGAGTCTCACTCTGTCGCCCAGGCTGGAGTGCAGTGGCACCGTCTCAGCTCACTGCAACCTCCACCTCCTGGGTTCAAGTGATTCTCCTGCCTCAGCCTCCCAGAGTAGCTGAGATTACAGGCGTGTGCCACCAAAGTTAGCTAATTTTTTGTATTTTTAGTAGAGACAGGGTTTCACCATGTTGGCCAGGCTGGTCTCAAAGTCCTGACCTCAAGTGATCCACCCGACTTGGCCTCCCAAAGTGCTGGGATGACAGGTGTGAGCCACCTCGCCCAGCTTTTCATAAAAATAAATCTTAGTAGAATCCTGCCTACCACAGAATTGCATCACCTCTCCCCTCACTTTGTGTCCAAAGGAAGTCACAATCGCCATTGCAGGGTTTGAGCTCAGGCTGAGATGAGATTCAGCTCTTCTGAGAACTTACAAATGCTTTGAAAAGTATGAAGGGGTCCAGACGCGGTGGCTCACGCCTATAATCCCAGCCCTTTGGGAGGCCGAGGTAGGCAGATCACGAGGTCAGGAGTTCGAGACTAGCCTGGCTAACCTGATGAAACGTGTCTCTACTAAAAATGCAAAAATTTTCTGGGCGTGGTGCTGCACGCCTGTAATCCCAGCTACTCAGGAGGCTGAGGCAGGAGAATCGCTTGAACCTGGGAGGCGGAGGTTGCAGTGAGCTGAGATTGCGCCACTGCTCTCCAGCTTGGGCGACAGAGCGAGAGTCCGTCTCAGAAAACAAACAGACAAAAAACAAAAACAACAAAACAAAACAAAACAAAAAATACAAAACCAAAACAAAACAAAAACCCCACAAAGGTATGAAGCGGGTTAAGTGCATTCCTGGGTGTAATGTTCTCGATGAACACCAGGTGGCGGCGGTGAGGCGCCAGCCATACAAGGCATCTTGAAGTGTGAACCTCCTGAAACGGTGAAGTTTGTGTCCGCAGCACCTGGGGTGTGGTCAGACACTGGGCTACACGGTGCTGTGAAGGTATCTTTCAGATGAGATGAACGTTTTGTTCAGAGTTTGGATGAAGCTGGTGACCACACACAATGTGGGTGGGCCTCGTCCAATCAGTTGAAGGTCTGAAGAGCAAACGTCCAGGTTTTCCAAGGACAAAGGGATTCTGCCTCCCAGGATTCAGGTTCCAGCTGCAGCCTTAACTCTTCCTGGGGTCTGCAGCCTGCTGGTCTACCTGAAAATTTTAGTGTTTCCCCTCCAGAATCATTGAGCCAATTCCTTAAAACCTCCCTTTCTTAGATATCTATATACACACGCATAAAACCAACATATACCTCCTTCATAGCCAATTCCTTAGAATCTCTGTCTCTCAAAATATCTATATGCATGCATAAAACCAACATACACCTCCTACATGGCCAATTCCTTAAAATCTCTGTCTCTCAAATATCTATATGCATGCATAAAACCAACATATACCTCCTACAGGGCCAGTTCCTTAAAATTTCTCTTTCTTAGATATTTATATATGTATGTGTAAAACCAACATATACCTCCTACTTAGACAATTCTTTAAAATCTCTCTCTCAAATATCTATATATGCATGCATAAAATCAACATAAACCTCCTACTTAGCCAGTTTCTTTTTCTTTCTTTCTTTCTTTCTTTTTTTTTTTTTTTTTGAGACAGAGTCTTGCTCTGTTGCTCAGGCTGGAGTGCAATGGTGTGATCTTGGCTCACTGCAACCTCTGCTTCCTGGGTTCAAGCAATTCTCCTGCCTCGGCCTCCCGAGTAGCTGGGATTACAGGCTCCCACCACCACATCCGGCTAATTTTTGTATTTTTAGTAGAGACAGGGTTTCACCATGTTGGCCAGGCTGGTCTGGAACTCCTGACCTCAGGTGATCTGCCCGCCTCGGCCTCCCAAACTGCTGGGATTACAGGCATGAGCCACCACTCCCGGCCTTAGCCAATTTCTTAAAATCTCTCTCTCTCAAATATCAATATATGTGTATATGAAACCAACATATACCTCCTACTTAGACAATTCCTTAAAATCTCTCTCAAATACCTATATGCATGCATAAAACCAACATATACCACCTTCATAGCCAATTTCTTAAAATCTCGGTTTCTGACATATCTATATATGCAGGTATAAAACCAACATAAACCTCCTACTTAGCCAATCTCTTCAAAATCTCTCTCAAATATCAATATACGTTTGTATGAAGCCAACATATGCCTCCTACTTAGACCACTCCTACAAATTTCTTTCCCTTTCTCTCAAGACCTATAGATGTCTGTATAAAACCAATATATACCTCCTACTTAGCCAAGTCCTTAAAATATCTCTCCCTCAAATATCTAGAGGTATGTATAAAACCCACATATACTTCCTTCATAGTTAATTTCTTAAAATCTCTTTGTGTATACAGACTTATATAGACATAAATATAGATATATTATGTCTTCATATGGATAGGCATGTATAAAGCAAATACGTACCTCCTATATAGACAAATTCTTAAAATCTTCCTCTTTCTCTGTGTGTATATATAGATATATAGATATTATATATCTATACATAGATATGTATTGATACAGCTATTATGTACGTCTTATATTGATAATTCCTTAATGTCTCTCTGTGTATATCTATATATACACATATATAGACATTATATATCTGTATGTATGTAAAAAAAGCAATGTATACCTCCTATATAGACAATTCCTTAAAATCTCTTTGTGTATATAGATTTATATAGACATAAATATAGATATATTATATGTCTTCATATAGATAGGCATGTATAAAGCAAATACGTACCTCCTATATAGACAAATCCTTAAAATCTTTCTCTTTCTCTGTGTGTATATATAGATATAGATATATAGATATTATATATCTATACAGAGATATGTATGGATACAACCATTATGTACCTGTTATATTGACAATTCCTTAACGTCTCTCTGTGTATATCTATATATACACATATATAGACATTATATATCTATATGTATGTAAAAAAAAAAAAGCAACGTATACCTCCTATATAGACAATTCCTTAAAATCTCTTTGTCTCTTTCTCTCTCTCTTTTTTTTAGTGATGGAGTCCCACTCTGTCACTCACGCTGTGTGCAATGGTACTGTCTCGGCTCACTGCAATTTCCATCTCCCGGGTTCAAGCCATCCTCCTGCCTCAGACCTCCCAAGTAGCTGCAATGACAGGCACCCACCATCACGCCCGGCTAATTTTATGTATTTTTAGGACAGACGTGGTTTCACCACGTTGGCCAGGCTGGTCTCAAACTCCTGACCTCAGGTGATCTGCCCGCCTCGGCCTCCCAAAATGCTGGGATTACAGGCGTGAGCCACTGTGCCAGGGCTAGATATAGATACGTGGCTGTTATATATCTCTATATAGATTTGTATGGATAAAGCCAATATGTACATCCTATATTGAAAATTTCTTAATATCTCTGTCTTCGTGTATATTTATATATATATAGCTATATAGACATTATATATCTATATGTATGTAAAAAACCCAACATATACCTCCTACATAGACAATTCCTTAAAATCTCTTTGTCTCTCTCTATATATTATCTATCTATCTATCTATCTATCTATCTATCTATCTATCTAATCTATCATCTATTTACCTGTGTCTATGTAAGTGTGATTAAAGCCAATATGTATCTCCTATATAGACAATTTCTTTACATTTCTCTTTGTGTGTGTATGTGTATGTGTGTGTGTGTATATATATATGTAATATCTATATGTATGTATAAAACCAGTAGCCAATTTCTTAAAATCTTTCTGTAACCTATCTACATGTGTGTTTACATGTCTGTCGATACGTATGTATAAAACATCTACCTATAGGCCGGGTGCAGTGCTCACACCTGTAATCCCAGACCCAGCACAGAGAAGGATGAGGAGAAGCATATCCTCCTGTGTAAGCATCAGTGCCAACCACAGCAGGTGCAGCAGTAGCAATGAAGCTCGGAGCACTTTAGGAGGCCAAGGAGGGCAGATCACGAGGTCAGGAGTTCGAGGCCAGCCTGGCCAACATGGTGGAAACGCCATCTCTACTAAAAATGAAAAAAAAAATTAGCCGGGTGTGATGATGGGCACCTGTAGTCCCAGCTACTCAGGAGGCTGAGGTGGGAGAATCATTTGAACGTGGGAGGCGGAGGCTACAGTGAGCTGAGATCGCACCACTGCACTCCAGCCTGGGCCGCAGAGTGAGACTCCATCTCAAAACAGAACAAAACAAAACAAAACAAAGCAAAAACAAACAAACAAACAAACAAACAAACAAAAACCCTATCTACCTCCTATTGGTTTTTTCCATCTTATTGGTTCTGTTTCCCTGTCTGATATCCGCGCCCCCCTACACCTAAGGAGAGAGAATAAGAGGTCCCCGGGGGTTTGTGGGGTGACTGGGACAGTCACAGACGACTTATGGGTGCCTGGATTCCGGGAGGGGACGGGAGGACTCAGGGAAGGAGGACGGGACGGAATCACCAGAGTTTCCCTCCCGTGGGAGGCCGGGAGCTTTCAACTGCCTCTCTGCCCCCGACCCAGCACACAGAAGGACGAGGAGAAGCATATCCTCCTGTGTGAGCATCAGCGCCAACCACAGCAGGTGCAGCGGTAGCAATGAGCCTGGGTACTCAGCGTTTATCTGCACTGTGGGTGAAAGTCCGGGAAGACAGGAGAACCTGCGGGCCCCGAGCGCCAGCCTGGCCCCTGTGGGTGGGTGGGGGCTGGTGGGGGGTAGTTCTAGAGCAGCGTTCCTCAGGCTGGGGCTGGGTTCTTTCCAGGAGAATTACTCTCTAGAGAGACATGTACCAATGCAGATTCCCAGGCCTGCCCGGGAGAATCCAGTTCAGAAGCCTGCGGTGTGGCCAGGAGTTCCTCAGTGATTCAGGTGATTCGATGGTAAAGCAGAGTAATACTCTTTTTTTTTTTTTTTTGAGACGGAGTCTCGCTCTGTCGCCCAGGCTGGAGTGCAGTGGCATGATCTCGGCTCACTGCAACCTCTGCCTCCCGGGTTCAATCCATTCTCCTGCCTCAGCCTCCTGAGTAGCTGGGACTACAGGTGCCCGCCACTATGCCTGGCTAAGTTTTGTATTTTTAGTAAAGGTGGGGTTTCCCCATGTTGGTCAGGCTAGCCTCGAACTCCTGACCTCATGATCTACCCGTCTCAGCCTCCCAAACTGCTGGGATGACAGGCGTGAGCCACCGTGCCCGGCCGATCCTCTTTTGTTTACGGGCTAAACTGTGTCCCCTCTAAAGTTCCTAGGTTGAAGCTCTAACCCCAGGACCTCAGAATGTGGCTTTATTTGGAGACAGGGTATGTAAAGAGGTAATTAGGGTAAAATGAGGTTATTAAGGTAAAATAACGTTATTCAAGTAAAACGAGGTTATGAAGGTGGGCCCTGATTCAATAGGACTGACGTTCTTGTAAGAGGATATTGGGAATGGGCGCGGTGGCTCACGCCTGTCATCCCAGCACTTTGAGAGGCCAAGGTGGGCAGGTCACCCGAGGTCAGGAGTTCAAGACCAGCCTGGCCAACATGGCAAAACCTTGTCTCTACTAAAAATACAAAAATTAGCCCAGCATGGCGGTGGGCACCTGTACTCCCAGCTACTCAGGAGGCTGAGGCAGGAGAATTGCTTGAACCGGGGAGGCGGAGCTTGCAGTGAGCCGAGATTGTGCCACTGTACTCCAGCCTAAGCAACAGAGCAACACTCTTTCTCAAAAAAAACCCCACAAACAAAAAACAAACAAACAAACAAACAAACAAACAAAAACGGCTGGCGCAGTGGCTCACGCCTGTAATCCCAGCACTTTGGGAGGCCGAGGCGGGCGGATCACAAGGTCAAGAGATTAAGACCATCCTGGCCAACATGGTGAAACCCTGTCTCTACTAAAAATACAAAAATTAGCTGGGCGTGGTGGTGCGTGCCTGTAATTCCAGCTAGTCGGGAGGCTGAGGCAGGAGAATCGCTTGAACCCGGGAGGCGGAGGTTGCAGTGAGCGGAGATGGCGCCACTGCACTCCAGCCTGGGCGACCAGAGTGAAACTGTTTCAGAAAAAAAAAAAAAAAAGGAAGAAAAAAGGACATTGGAGCTCACACACGGAGGGATAAAATCCTATCAAGGTATAGGGAGAAGGCAGCCATCCACAAACTGTAGATCAAAAACTATCTGAGACAGGTGTCATCAATAATGACATTTATTGTGCCAAGGTTAAAGATCGTGGCAGAGGTTTGGAGAACAGTTACCCCCAGGTGGTTGGGTTACAGTTTGATTTTATACATTTGACAGAGACAGACGTTGCAACGAACCCATACATCCATACATGGAAGGTGTACGGTGGTTTGGTCCAGAAAGGTAGGACATCACTACGTGGGGGCCTCCAGTCATATGTGAATTCGATGATTTTCTGATATGCTGTTCAATTTAGCAGAACGAAATGCTTCAGTTTACATGAGGTTGTGGAAGGCAAGGTTCTTGCAATGTAGATGAAGCCTCCAGGTAGCAGGCTTAGAGAGAATGGATGGTAAATGTCATTCCCTTTTTATTTTTGAGGCAGAGTCTTGCTCTGTCACCCAGGCCGGAGTGCAGTGGCACAATCTCAGCTCACCGCAACCTCCGCCTCCCAGGTTCAACCCATTCTCCTGCCTCAGGCCTCCCAAGCAGCTGGGACTACAGGCACCTGCCACCCAGCCGGGCTAATTTTTGTATTTTTAGTAGAGACGGGGTTTCACCGTGTTGGCCAGGCTGGGGTAAATGTCTCTTTCTCAGACCTTCAAAGGTGTCGGACTCTCCAGAGGAGACCTCAGCAGGAAGACGATGGATCCAGTTTGGCTGTGTCCCCACACAAATCTCACCCTGAATCCTAGCTCCCATTTTCCCCACCTGTCTTGGGAGGGGTGTGGGGGGACGTCATCGAATCATGGGTGCAGGTTTTTCTCATGCTGTTCTAATGACAGTGAATAAGTCTCACGAGAGCTGACGGTTGCAGAAAGGGGAGTTTCCCTCCACAAGCTCTGTCTTGGCGGCTCCCATGGAAGGCGTCCCTTTGCTGTTTCTTCATCTTCCACCATATGATTGCGAAGCTTCCTCAGCCGTGTGAAACCGTGAGTCCGTTGTTACAGCTCTTCCCTTTATAAATTACCGAGTCTCTTTCCTTTATAAATAATATAAAATGTAATAATATAAAATATTATGTTTTATATAATTATATATTATTTAATATAAATTATATATTTATATAATATATAATTATATATAAATACATTATATAATTATATATAATATTATATATAAATTAATATATAATTATATAATTATGTATTATTATATTTTATATTATTATATAAATTTATAAAAAATATAATAATTTTATAAATTACCGAGTCTCAGGCTTGTATTTATCAGCAGCATAAGAACAGACTAATACAGGGATTCTTTGTTTTCTTTCTTTCTTTTTTTTTTTTTTTTTTAGAGACAGAGTCTTACTCTGTCGCCCAGGCTGGAGTGCACTGGCTCGATCTCGGCTCACTGCAACCTCCGCCTCCTGGGTTCAAGCCATTCTCCTGCCTCAGCCTCCCCAGTAGCTGGGATGACAGGCACCTGCCCCCGGATTACTTTTTGTATAGGGATTCTTTACAGAATGCAAATTCCCCCCACAAGAGACGGCTTTGCAGAGAGGTTCCAAGATACGTGAGAGACAATGTATTTTGCAGAAAAATATACTGATTCCTTTAGGGCTATCTGTCCTGTGAGAATTTGGTATCTTATTGCTACAAAGAATCTGTTTGATCGGTCTCATCTCAAAAAATAAAAAATATAGAAAACTGGTCTCTTTAGACCAGGCTTGGTGGCTCATGCCTGTCATCCCAGCACTTTGGGAGGCCGAGGCGGGCCGATCACGAGGTCAAGAGATTAAGACCAGCCTGGCCAGCATAATGAAACCCCGTCTCTACTAAAAATGCAAAAATTAGCTGGGCGTGCTGGCCTGCGCCTATAGTCCCAGCTACTCGGGAGGCTGAGGCAGGAGAATTATTTGAACCCAGGAGGCGGAGATTGCAGTGAGCTGAGATCGTGCCACTGCACTGCAGCCTGGGGGACAGAGCGAGACTCCATCTCAAACAAACAAACAAACAAACAAACAAACAAAAAGCAACAGCAAAAATCCTCCTCTCTTTAGATAGGGTAGTGTGGTACTTTGGCTCCCGGCTGGCGTCTGGGAACTTGTGTGTGGAAGCTTATCCTGAATGATACGCGTACCTCACCATGTGGAAACTGTTTTCACAAACAATGTGATTTGTGTCGAACACCTGCTTTCCTTCTGGGTGGGACCATGGAATTTGGGGAGGTACATGGCGGTGGTGGTTGCCTGTGGCACCTGCCCCTAATAGACAGCCCCTAATTAAGCTGAGTCTCTGATGAGCTTCCGTGGTGGACAGCGTTTGACATGTGTGATCAGGACTTGTTGCTGGGAGAACTGGGTATTTCGTGTGTGATCCGACTTGGAGACAGTGAAGCTTGTCCCTCAATTTTCCCCAAACCTTTCTCAGTATGCGTTTTCCCTTTGTTCATTTTGCTTCGTGTGCTTCGGCTACAATAAATCATAGCTGCGAGTGTGACTACACGCTGACTTCTGTGAATTCGTCTGGAAAATCCACAAACCTAGGGGCTTCCAAATAATACGCTTCAGCATTTCAACATGGAAATAACCTTCCTGATTCAGGAGAGGGAAAATAGCAGCACGGACAGAATAATTCAAACAGAGACACCAAAAGAGGCGAACGTGAAAGGTTCAGGTTTCAAAGTTTAGGAGGTGGAAGAAAAAAAAATAATTGGTATATCCTTTTTTTCCCCCCCCCCCCCATTGGAGCTAGCTTTCTTCTTTCTTTCTCTCTCTCTTTCATTATACTTTAAGTTCTGGGATACATGTGCAGAACGTGCAGGTTTTTTACATATGTATACATGTGCCATGGTGGTTTGCTCCACCCATCAACCCATCATCTACTTTTAGTATTTCTCCTAATGCTCTCCCTCCCCTAGCCCCCTGACTCCCTGACAGACCCCAGTGTGTGATGTTCCCCTCCCCGTGTTCATGTGTTCTCATTGTTCAACTCCCACTTATGAGTGAGAACATGAGGTGTTTGGTTTTCTGTCTTTGTGATAGTTTGTTGAGAATGATGGTTTCCAGCTTCATCCATGTTCCTGCAAAGGACATGAACTCATTCTTTTTTATGGCTGCATAGTATTCCATGGTGTCTATGTGCCACATTTTCTTACTCCAGTCTATCATTGATGGGCATTTGGGTTGGTTCCAAGTCTTTGCTATTGTGAACAGTGCCACAGTAAACATATATGTGCATGTGTCTTTATAGGAGAATGATTTATAATCCTTTGGGTATATGCCCAGTAATGGGATGGCTGGGTCTAATGGTGTTTCTGGTTCTAGATCCTTGAGGAATTGCCACACTGTCTTCCACAATGGTTGAACTAATTCACACTCCCACCAACAGTGTAAAAGTGTTCCTATTTCTCCACATCCTCTCCAGCACCTGTTGTTTCCTGACTTTTTAATGATCACCATTCTAACTGGCATGAGATGGTATCTCGTTGTGGTTTCGCTTTGCATTTCTCTCGTGACCAGTGAGGAGGAGCTTTTTTTCATATATTTGTTGGCTGCATAATTGTCTTCTTTTGAGAAGTGTCTGTTCATATCCTTTGCCCACTTTTTGATGGGGTTGTATGTTTTTTTCTTGTTAATCTGTTTAAGTTCTTTGTAGATTCTGGAATAATAGCCCTTTGTCAGATGGATAGATTACAAAATTTTTCTCCCATTCTGTAGGTTGCCTCTTCACTCTCATGGTAGTTTCTTTCGTTGTGCAGAAGCTCTTTAGTTTAATCAGATCCCATTTGTCAATTTTGGCTTTTGTTGCCATTGCTTTTGGTGTTTTAGTCGTGAAGTCTTTGCCCATGCCTATGTCCTGAATGGTATTGCCTAGGTTTTCTTCTAGAGCTTTTATGGTTTTAGGTCCTATGTTTAAGTCTTTAATCCATCTTGAGTTAATTTTTGTGTAAAGTGTAAGGAAGAGATCCAGTTTCAGTTTTGTACAAATGACAATGAGTGTCAGCCAATTCCCAGTTCACATATCATCCAGGGAAGGGTTAGATAGTCAAAGAGGCTGCCCTCCCATCCCGTGTCAGGGAGCCAGTGGGGGTGGAGGTTGGTCATCTTCTTACCCGATCCTCTCGTTAGCTTCACACGCAGCTGCATGGTTTCTGTTATTCTGACGTTCACTTCAAGAGACGGTGGACACTCCTTGTCAGACGTGTCTTCCTTCTCGGTTTCTTTTGTGGTCAGAATATATCAATTCATTTCTTCTTTTCCAGTTTCTAAACTTTGAAACCTGCATTTTTCATTTTCTTCTCTTTTGCTGTTTGAGTTTGAATCATTTCATCCCTGCTGCTGTTCTCAGGCTCCTGAATAACGAAGGTGATTTATATACGGAGATGCTGAAGTGTATTATTTGGAAAAGGAAATTTATGACCTCTGATATGGGTTTGGAGATTTATTAAAAATAAATATCTTGACATACCAGCTTGAACAGAGGTTTTACCTAATCAGGAACTTATGAATTCTATGAATATTTGAATCAAGTTGCAGGTGCATTTCTCAGATTAATTTCTGCTCTGGGGCATTGCAGGGATTGTGGTCCATCTTGTATACAGACAGTTTTTTGCTGCTGTAGACACTCTAAGACACTGCTAATTTATCACCCAATTCTGTGGGGAAAATATGATGATTAGAAGGTGTAATGAGATCAATTATTTTCTCCTAAAATACACGTCCAGATCCTACTCTCTCTAGAACCTGTGAAGGGGACTTGATTTTAAAATGAGCATTTGCAGATATACTTAGTAAATGATTTTCAAGATGAGGTCATCTTAGGGTGGACCCTAAATACAATGACAGGCGTCCTTCCAAGAGACAGAAGAGGAGACAAACACAGAGAAGACCACGTGGAGACAGAGGCAGAGACTGGAGTGATGGGGCCACAAGCCCAGGGATGCCTGGAGTCCCCAGGAGCTGGGAGAGGCAGGAAGGATCCTCCCCTACAGTCTCCGAAGGCAACAATGGTGCTGGTCACTTCTTGATCTCAGATTTCTCTCTCCAGAACTGGGAGAAGATAAATTCTTATTGTTTTAAGCCTCCAGTTTTGTTTTTTTTTTTTTTTTGACAGAGTCTCGCTCTGTCACCAGGCTGGAGTGCAGTGGCCCGATCTCGGCTCACTACAACCTCTGACTCCCTAGTTCAAGCGATTCTCCTACCTCAGCCTCCCCAGTAGCTGGGATTACAGGCGCGCGGTGCCACGCCCGGCTGATTTTTGTATTTTTAGTAGAGAGACGGGGTTTCACCATGTTGGCCAGGATGGTCTCGATCTCTTGACCTCAGGTGATCCACCCGCCTCGGCCGCCCAAAGTGCTGGGATTACAGGTGTGAGCCACGGCGCCCAGCCATCACTGTCCAATATTGAAATGTAGGAGCAGGATAAGGGAGGTGAGTTTTGGCGAATTCCTTTGGCATAACAAATTTTGGGGTTTAACTCTTCAACCCATCACATTGACCAGAGTTTTGTGGGTCTGTGTCTCTTCTCCTGTCTTTTAGAAAGATGCCAACCAGGGTCGGGCATGGTGGCTCACGCCTGTAATCCCAACACTTTGGGAAACTGAGGTGGGTGGATCACCTGAGGTCAGGAGTTCGAGACTGGACTGGCCAATGTGGTGAAACCCCGTCTCTACTAAAAATACAAAAATTACCTGGGTGGGGTGATGCGTGCCTGTAGTTCCAGCTACTCGGGAGGCTGAGGCAGGAGAATCGCTTGAACTTGGGAAGCAGAGGCTGTGGTGAGCCAAAACCATGCTATTACATTGTAGCCTGGGCAACAAGAATGAAACTCTGTCTCAAAAAACAAAAAAAAAACAAAAAAAACAAAAAAAACCCAGGCACAGCATGGTATGAGGCTGATGCTGTAATCCCAGCACTCTGGAAGGCCGAGGCAGGTGGATCACCTGAAGGCAGGAGTTCAAGACCAGCCTGGCCAACATGGAGAAACCTTGTCTCTACTAAAAATACAAAAATTAGCCGGGCATGGTGGTGGGCACCTGTAGTCCCAGCTACTTGGGAGGCTGAGGCAAGAGAATAGCTTGAACCTGGGAGGCCAGGTTGCAGTGAGCTGAGATCGCGCCACCGTACTCCAGCTGGGTGACGAGCAAAACTCCATCTCTCAAAAAAAAAACAACAACAAAAAACAAAGCCTGGGCACGGTGTCTCACGCCTGTCATCCCAGCACTTTGGGAGGCCGAGGTGGGCAGATCATGAGGTCAGGAGTTCAAGACCAACCTGGCCAAATGGTGAATCTCTGTGTCTACTAATAATACAAAAATTAGCCAGGCGTGGTGGTGGGTATCTGTAATCTTAGCTACTCAGGAGGCTGAGGCAGGAGAATCGCTTGAACCTGGGAGGCCGAGGTTGCCTTGAGCTGAGGCCGTGCCACTGCACTCCAGCCTGGCGACAGAGTGAGACTCTGTCTCAAAAAAAAAAAAAAATCCAATCTATGTCCCAATATGCTTTTTTGTAGATATTGACAAGCTTGTTCTAAAATGCATATGAAAAGACAAAAGAACAGTAATGTCCAAAAAATTTTTGTAAAAGAAGAGCAAAATTGGAAGATGTACACTAACAGAGTTAAGGATAAACTTAAAACCTACCTAAATTTGTATTGGCTAAAGATAGACATATGAATCAAATGAGCACAAGGGAAAGCCCAGTTTTAGACACACAAATATAATCAACTGAGGTTTTGTGTTCTCAAGAAATACAAAGTATATAATTCATACAAGCAAGATCCACTTATGGATGATCAAATTAGATGGTGAAAGCTCAAAGACAAAGAGAATATTTGCATCTGCTCAGTGTATTTCTGTGAAATATTTATTAAATACAAACAGAAAATACTAGTATTACAGTGATGAAACCTGCAGGATACCACCTCAATCCTATGATAAAGATTATCATCACTGGTAATAAAATATATCAACATCGTGTATCCCATGATAAAGAGACACTGAAAAGGGGAAATAGTCTCTCTGATATTATTCCCCAAAATATATATTCTCAATCTTATCATAAAATAATCAGGCAAACTCAAATTGAGGTACATTCTATAAAATAATTGACTGTACTCTTCAAAGGTGGCAAAGTCGTGAAAGACAAAGAAAGGCTAAGAATTTGTCACAGATTGAAGGAGACTAAGAGATAATGGCAGCATCTAAATGCAATGTGAAATCTTGGATTGTATTCTGTGAAATGAAAGAACAGCAGTGGAATAATTGACAAATTTGAATACAATATATAATTTAATTATCTTGTTCCAATGTTAATTTCCTCATTCTGATAAGTGTACATTTTCAATAATAAGTTATAAAAAATTTGTCAGTTGAAAAAAAAAAAAAAAAAGGCTGAATATGGTGGCACTTAGGGAGGCTGAGACAGGCGGATCCCCCGAGGTCGGCAGTTCAACACCAGCCTGGCCAACATGATGAAACCCTGTTTCTACTAAAAGTACAAAAATTAGCTGGGTATGGTGGTGTGTGCCTGTAATCCCAGCTACTTGGGAGGCTGAGGCAGGAGAATCGCTTGATCCCGGGCGGCCAGGTTGCAGTGAGCCGAGATCACGCTACTGCACTCCAGCCTGGGCTGCAAGAGCAAAACTCCATCTTAAAAAAAAAAAAAAGACAGAAATAGGGGACTTGGGACTCCTCACCCTAAGCCAGGATGTTCTCACCCCTAATTCCTTAACTAGACCACATCTGCAAAGAGTATTCTACCAAACAAGGTCCCGTTCTCAGGTTCTAGGGGATTAGGACCTGCTTATATCTTTTTGAGGAGACCCCATCGAGTGGACTGAACTGTATCCACTCCGGAAATTCGTATGTGGAAGCCGCAATGTCCACCATGATGATTATCTGAAGATGAGGACTTTGGTAGGTACGTGAAGTTACATGAAGTCATACGTGAATCAATTCCATTTTGTCACTACACTCATCGCTGGATGGACACGTTGTCGATTTTTGAGTAGATCATTGACATGCCTTTCACTACGGTTTTCAAAAGATTCCTTTACAGCGGTGTCCAGAATAAATTAGAAGCCGGGCACAGCGGCTCATGCCTGTAATCCCAGCACTCTGGGAGGCAGAGGCGGGCGGATCATGAGGTCAGGAGATCGAGATCATCCTGGCTAACACGGTGAAACCCCGTCTCTACTAAAAAATACAAAAAATTAGCCGGGTGAGGTGGTGGACACCTGTCATCCCAGCACTCTGGGAGGCTGAGGCGCGCAGATCACCTGAGGTCGGGTGTTCGAGACCAGCCTGACCAACGTGGTGAAACCCCATCTCTACTAAAAATATAAAAATTAGCCAGGTGTGGTGGTGCATGCCTGTACTGTCAGCACTCTGGGAGGTCGAGGTGGGCAGATCACTTGAGGTTGGGAGTGTAGGGAAAAGAAAGAGAGATTGTTACTGTGTCTATGTAGAAAGGGAAGACATAAGAAATTCCATTTTGACCTGTACCTTGAACAATTGCTTGGCTGAGATGCTGTTAATTTGCCACTTTGCCCCAACTTTGAGCTCACAGAAACCTATGTGTTTTATGGAATCAAGGTTTAAGGGATCTAGGGCTGTGCAGGATATGCCGTGCTAACAAAATTTTGCAGGCAGTATGCTTGGTAAAAGTCATCGCCATTCTCTGGTCTCGATAACAGGGGCACCGCGCGCTGCGGAAAGCCGCAGGGACCTCTGCCCTGGAAAGCCGGGTATTGTCCAAGGTTTCTCCCCATCTGAGAGTCTGAAATATGGCCTCGTGGGATGGGGAAGACCTGACCGTCCCCCAGTCTGACACCTGTGAAGGGTCTGTGCTGAGGAGGATTAGTAAAAGAGGAAAGCCTCTTGCAGTTAAGACAGAGGAAGGCCACTGTCTCCTGCCTGCCCCTGGAAACTGAATGTCTCGGTATAAAACCCAATGGTACATTTGCTCAATTCTGAGATGGGAGAAAAACTGCCCTATGTCGGGAGGCGAGACATGTTGGCAGCAATGCTGCTCTGTTCTCCTTTGCTCCACTGAGATGCTTGGGCGGAGAGAAACACAAATCTGGCCGACGTGCACATCCAGGCATAGCACCTCCCCTTGAACTTAATTATGACACAGATTCTTTTGCTCGCATGTTTTCTTGCTGACCTTCTCTCTGTTATGACCCTGGTCTCCTACCGCATTCCTCTTGCTGAGATAATGAAAATAAGAATAATAATAATAAAAAAACCTGAGGGAACTCAGAGACCGGTGCCGGTGCAGGTCCTTGGTATGCAGAGTGCCCATCTCCTGGGCCCACTGTTGTTTCTCTATATACTTTGTCTCTGTGTCTTATGTCTTTTGTCAGTCTCTCGTCCCACTGACGAGATATACCCGCACGTGTGGAGGGGTAGGCCACCCCTTCAGGGAGTTCGAGACCAGCCTGACCAACACGGTGAAACCCCATCTCTACTAAAAATACAAAAATTAGCCGGGTGTGGTGGTGCGTGCCTGTCATCCCAGCACTCTGGGAGGCTGAGGCGGGCGGACCACTTGAGGTCGGGAGTTCGAGACCAGCCTGGCCAACGTCGTAAAACCCCGTCCCTACGAAAAATACGAAAATTAGCCGGGTGTGGTGGTGGGTGGACCACTTGAGGTCGGGAGTTCGAGACCAGCCTGGCCAATGTCGTAAAACCCCGTCTCTACGAAAAATACGAAATTTAGCCAGGTGAGGTGGCACGCACGTGTAATTTCAGCAAATCAGGAGGCTGAGGCAGGAGAATCGCTTGAACCCGAGAGGCGGAGGTTGCAGTGAGCCAAGATGGTGCCACTATACTCCAGCGTGAGTGACAGAGAGACTGTGTCTCGGGGGGGAAAAAAAGAGTAAATTGTAGGGAATAACTGTGTAAGTTGGTAGGATAGGAGATGGTTGCAGGAATGCCGGTCAGAGGATCGTGACGTGGAGTTAACAAAGGAGGTGGTACACACTGCTTAGTTCTGAATTTTTTGAAATTCTTGAATGAGTTTCTTACTGGAGTGAAATATATATATAACCTAAAATTTACCTTTTTAACCATTTTTATGTATTTATTTGAAAAGGAGTCTCGCTCTGTCACCCAGGCTGGAGTGCAGTGGCGTAATCTCGGCTCACTACAACCTCCACCTCCCGGGTTCGAGTGATTCTCCTGCCTCAGCCTCCTGAGTAGCTGGGACAACAGGCATGTGCTGCCATGCCCGGCTAAGTTTTGCGTTTTTAGAAGAGATGGGTTTTCACCCTGTTGGCCAGGCTGGTCTCAAACTCCTGTTTTTAAACATTTTTAAACGTATAGTTCAGTAGCATTAAGGACATTCTCATTATTGTGCAATTTTCAGCACCCTCCATCTCCAAAGCTTGTTTCTTTCCCCACTGAAACTATGTCCTCGTTAAACACTCTCAGGGCCAGGCACAGTGGCTCACACCTATAATCCCAGTGCTTTGGGAGGCCGAGGCAGGTGGATCCCCTGAGGTCAGGAGTTCAAGACCAGCCTGGCCAACATGGTGAAACCCCGTCTCAACTAAAAATACAAAAATTAGCCGGGCGTGGTGGCGGGTGCCTGTAATCCCAGCTACTCGGGAGGTTGAGGCAGGAGAATGGTCTGAACGTGGGAAGCGGAGGTTGCAGTGAGCCGAGATCGTGCTGCTGCACTCCAGCCTGGGTGAGAGAGCGGGACTCCCTCTCAACAAACAAACAAAAACAAACAAACAAAAGACCAGTCTCTCCCCATTCCCCTCCCACAGCTCCTGGCTGTAAGAGTTAAAGAGGAAAGAATGATCGCCATTCTAACTGGTGTGAGATGGTATCTCATTGTGGTTTTGATTTGCATTTCTCTGGTGACGATGAGCATTTTTTCATGTGTCTGTTGGCTGTATGAATGTCTTCTTTTAAGAAGTGTCTGTTCATATCCTTTGCTCACTTTTTGATGGGGTTGTTTGGTTTTTTTTCTTGTAAATTTGTTTGAGTTCTTTATAGGTTCTGGATATTAGCCCTCTGTCAGATGAGTAGATCGCAAAAATTTTCTCCCATTCTGTAGGTTGCCTGTTCACTCTGATGGTAGTTTCTTTTGCTGTGCAGAAGCTCTTTAGTTTAATGAGATCCCATTTGTCAATTTTGGCTTTTGTTGCCATTGCTTTTGGTGTTTTAGACATGAAGTCCTTGCCCATGCCTATGTCCTGAATGGTATTACTGGGGATATACCCAAAGGATTATAAATCATGCTGCTGTAAACACCCATGCACACGTATGTTTATTGAGGCACTATTCACAATAGCAAAGACTTGGAATCAACCCAAATATCCATCAGTGACAGACTGGATTAAGAAAATGTGGCACATATACACCATGGAATACTATGCAGCCATAAAAAAAGATGAGTTCGTGTCCTTTGTAGGGACATGGATGCAGCTGGAAACCATTATTCTCAGCAAACTATTGCAAGAACAGAAAACCAAACACCACACGTTCTCACTCATAGGTGGGAATTGAACAAGGAGAACACTTGGACACAGAAAGGGGATCATCACACACCGGGTCCTATTGTGGGGAGGGGGTAGTGGAGAGAGACAGCATTAGGAGATATACCTAATGTAAATGACGAGTTAATGGGTGCAGCACACCAACATGGCACATGTATACATATGTAACAAACCTGCACGTTGTGCACATGTACCCTAGAACTTAAAGTATAATAATAATAATAAATAAAAAAGGAAAGAAACAGGAAAAGCGGCTTAACAGTTAAAGTCACGTTTATTTTGGTGAATAAACCTGAGAGGCGATTTTGGTTAGGAGCACGTTACAAACTAAGAGTTTTTAATGGTTTAGGGCAGGAGAGCTTATTACAGGCTTGGAATGTTTTTTTTTTGTTTTGTTTTGTTTTGTTTTGCTTATTTGGGAGGGAGAGTTTTGTGTTTGTTGGTTTTTTGTTTGTTTGTGTTTGTTTGTTTGTTTTAAGATGGAGTTTAACTCTTGTCACCCAGGCTGGAGTGCAGTGGTGCGATCTCGGCTCACTGCACCCTCCGCTTCCCGGGTTCAAGCGATTCTCCTGCCTCAGCCTCCTGAGTAGCTGGAATTACAGGCACGCACCACCGCGCCCGGCTAATTTTGTGCTTTTAGTAGAGACGGGGTTTCTCCATGTTGGTCAGGCTGGTCTCGAACTCCCAACCTCAGGTGATCCGCCCGCCTCGGCCTCCCAACGTGCTGGGATAGGTGTGAGACACCGCGCCTGGCCTGTTCGTTTTCTTCCTTTTTTTTTTTTTTTTTTTTTTTTTTTTTTTTTTTTAGGCTAACCCCCCCCCAAGTATCCTTTCCACTTTTTAATTTTAGTGCACCTAAAAGGAAAGGAAGGTTTTATGAGTTGGAAGTTTGGTGGTTACCCAAGAAATTTCTCTCTCTTTGTTTGGGCCCGAGCTGTTTTATTTGTGTTTTATGGTTTGCTTTTTGTGGCTGCTTGTTGTTAGAGGAGAAGTGATTCAGGAGGTTAGCAAGGGAGCACGAACTTAAAATAGCAGTGTTTGTCACCATGACTGGGTATATACCCAAAGGATTACAAATCATGCTGCTACAAAGACACATGCACACATATGTTTATTTGGCGCTATTCACAATAGCAAAGACTTAGAACCAACCCAAATGCCCATCAGTGGTAGACTGGATAAAGAAAACGTGGCACACAGACACCACGGAATACTATGCAGCCATGAAAAAGGATGAGTTCACGTCCTTTGCAGGGACATGGATGAAGCTGGAAACCATCATTCTCAGCAAACTATCACACTGCCTTGGCCTCCTAAAGTGCTGGGATGACAGGTGTCAGCCACTGCACCCAGACTGTTTATGATTTAACTTTTTAATTGACCACCAATTGTACAGATGTACCATGTACAACATGATGTTTTGAAATACGTATACATCGTGAAATGGCTAAATTGAGTAAAATAACATTTGAATAACCTCACATACTTATCGTTTTTGTGAGAGAACCCTTGACATATACTCTATTAGTGGTTTTCAGGAATATAATGCATGGTGGCTGGGCGCGGTGGCTCACGCCTGTCATCCCGGCACTTTGGGAGGCTGAGGGTGGGTGGATCAGTTCAGTCCAGGAGTTCAAGACCAGCCTGGCTGCTATGTTGAAACCCCGCCTCTACAAAAAATACAAAATTTAGCTGGACGTGGTGGCACATGCCTGTAATCCCAGCTACTCGGGAGGCTGAGGCAGGAGAATCACTTGAACCCGGGAGGTGGAGGTTGCAGTGAGCTGAGATCACAGCCCTGCATGCCAGCCTGGGGGACAGAGCGAGACTCTGTCTCAAAAAAAAAATAAAAATAAAAATAAAATGCTTTGTTATGAACTATAGTCACCATGATGTACAATAGAGCTCTTCAATGTATGCATTCTAACTAAACTTTGTATTTTGTTTTTTGGTTTGTTTGTTTGTTTTTTTGAGACAGAGTCTCGCTCTGTTGCCCGGGCTGGAGTGCAGTAGTGCAATCTCGGCTCACTGCAACCTCCGCCTCCCGGGTTCAAGTGATTCTCCTGCCTCAGCCTCCCAAGTAGCTGGGACTTCAGGTGCCCGCCACCACGCCTGGCTAATTTTTTGTATTTTTAATAGAGATGGGGTTTCACCGTGTTAGCCAGGATGGTCTCCATCTCTTGACCTTGTTATCTGCCTGCCTCAGTCTCCCAAAGTGCTGGGATTACAGGTGTGAGCCGCCGTGCCTGGTCACGTTGTATCTTTTGACCAGCATCTTCCAACCTTCCCCAGCCCCTGGTAACCACCATTCTATGATTCTATGATTTATGATTCTATGGTCTGATTCTATGATTTCAATTTTTTTTTTTTTTTTGATTCTACGTAGAAGTGACATCATGTGGTATTTGTCTTTCTGTGACTGGCTTATTTCAGTGAACATAATGTCCTCCAGGTTCAACCATGTGGTCAGAAATGACAGGATTGTCTTCTTTTTAAAGCCTGAATAGTGTTCTACCATAAAGATATAGATATAGATATATATGTTCTACCATATCTGCACATTTTCTTCATGCATTCATCTATTGATAGACACTTGGTTTATCCCATACCTTAACTATTGTGAATAACACAAACACTTCCTATTCCTTTTCATGGCTGAGTAATATTCCCCTATATGGGTGGACCATGTTCTGTTCCTCCATTCATCTATTGATAGACACTTGGCTTATCCTATATCTTAGCTATTGTGAATAACACAAAGACTTCCTATTCCTTTTCATGACTGAGTAATATTCCCCTGTATGGGTGGACCATGTTCTGTTCCTCCATTCATCTGTTGATGGGCACTTGGGTTATCCCATAACTTAGCTATTGTGAATAATGTGAAGACTTCATATTCCTTTTCATGGCTGAGTAATAATCCCCATGTGTGGGTAGACCATGTTCTCTTCCTCCATTCATGTAATGATAGACACTTGGGTTATCCCATATCTTAGCTATGGATGCAGTGAGGACTTCATTCCCTTTTTATGGCTGAATAATATTCCCCTGTACGGGTGAACCATGATCTATTCCTCCATTCATCTGTTGATGGGCACTGGAGTTATCCCATACCTTAGCTATTGTGAATAACACAAAGAATTCCTATTCCTTTTCATGGCTGAGTAATATTCCTCTGTATGAGTGGACCACCTTCTATTCTTCTATTCATCTGTTAATGGGCACTAGAGTTATCCCATACCTTAACTGTTGTGAATAAAAGACTTCATATTCTTTTTCATAGCTGATTAATATTCCACCGTATGGGTGGACCATGCTCTATTCCTCAAATCATCTATTGATAGACACTTGGGTTATCCTATATCTTAGCTATTGTGAATAACACAAAGACTTCTTATTCCTTTTCATGGCTAAGTAATATTCCCCTGTATGGGTGGACCATGTTCTATTCTTCCATTCATCTGTCGATGGACACTAGGGTTATCCCATACCTTAGCTGTTGTGAATAAAACAAAGGCTTCATATTCCTTTTCATGGCTGAATAATATTCCCCTGTAAGGGTGGACCATGTTCTATTCTTCCATTCATCTGTTGATGGGCACTAGGGTTATCCTATATCTTAGCTAATGTGAATAACACAAAGACTTCCTATTCCTTTTCATGGCTGAGTAATATTTCCCTGTATGGGTGGACCATGATCTATTCTTCCATTCATCTATTGTTAGACACTTAAGTTATCCTATATCTTAACTATTGTGAATAACACAAAGACTTCCTATTCCTTTTCATGGCTGAATAATATTCCCCTGTATGGGTGGACCATGTTCTGTTCCTCAAATCATCTATTGATAGACACTTGGGTTATCCTATATCTTAGCTATTGTGAATAACACAAACACTTCCTATTCCTTTTCATGGCTGAGTAATATTCCCCTGTATGGGTGGACCATGTTCTATTCTTCCATTCATCTGTCGATGGGCACTAGGGTTATCCCATACCTTAACTGTCATGAATAAAACAAAGACTTCTTATTCCTTTTCATGACTGAGTAATATTCCCCTGTATGGGTGGACCATGTTCTGTTCCTCCATTCATCTGTTGATGGGCACTTGGGTTATCCCATAACTTAGCTATTGCGAATAATGCGAAGACTTCATATTCCTTTTCATGGCTGAGTAATAATCCCCATGTGTGGGTAGACCATGTTCTCTTCCTCCATTCATGTAATGATAGACACTTGGGTTATCCCATATCTTAGCTATGGATGCAGTGAGGACTTCATTCCCTTTTTATGGCTGAATAATATTCCCCTGTATGGGTGAACCATGATCTATTCCTCCATTCATCTGTTGATGGGCACTGGAGTTATCCCATACCTTAGCTATTGTGAATAACACAAAGACTTCTTATTCCTTTTCATGGCTGAGTAATATTCCCCTGTATGGGTGGACCATGTTCTATTCTTCCATTCATTTGTCGATGGACACTAGGGTTATCCCATACCTTAGCTGTTGTGAATAAAACGAAGACTTCATATTCCTTTTCATGGCTGAGTAATATTCCCCTGTCTGGGTGGACCATGCTTTCTTCCTCCATTCATGTAATGATAGACACTTGGGTTATCCCAGAACTTACCTATTGTGAATAACACAAAGACTTGCTCTTCCTTTTCATGGCTGGGTAAGAGTCTCTACAGGTGGACCATATTCTGTTCCTCCATGTTCATAGACACTTGGGTTATCCCATATCCTAGCTATTGTAACTAATACAGTGAGGATTTCATTCCCTTTTTATGGCTGAATAATATTCGAGATACAAGATGTCAAGATACGATGATGAAGTGTATGACTTCCCAGTTTTTTCTTTTTCTTAGAAAGCAGCCAAGAACTAACATGTTTCCTACACTTTCTATTTTCCTTTCCAATGAAGAGTCTCTCTGAGATTTCATTAGGAAAAATAGCCCAATTTCCTTACATGCCAATGTATAGAGAACAAGTAGAGATCCAGATGGAAGATTAGAGATCAATTGACCTTTTAGTTTGTCAGTGTCTTGTATATGAACAAAAGCATGTTTTAAAGTAGCCATGTGATTTGAAAAATCTGCGGATGGAAAGCATTTTGAAACATTGGAGGCCGGGTGTAGCGGCTCACACCTGTCATCCCAGCGCTTTGGGAGGCCAAGGCAAGCAGATCACGTGAGGTTAGGAGTTTGAGACCATCCTGGCTAACATGGTGAAACCCCGTCTCTACGAAAAATACAAAAAATTAGCCAGGCATGGTGGTGGGCTCTTGTCATCCCAGCTACTTGGGAGGCTGAGGCAGGAGAATCGCTTGAACCCGGGAGGCAGGGGTTGCGGTGAGCCGAGCTCGCGCCACTGCACTCCTGCCTGGGCGACAGAGCAAAATTCCATCTCAAAAAAAAAAAAAAAAAGAGAAATCTTTCTGGGATTATGCCAGAGGCTCCAAGGCAAAGATAAGTTATTCCATGGACATGTCCTATTTCAAAACTATCGACTTAGGTGAACCTTGTATAAGTACCTCATTCCTAACCAGCCTGCTGTATGAAACATGCTTATGCCAGTATTTGAATCTCTTTTTGTCTTTCCTCTTTGATTTCTAGGTTGGTAATAAAAATGAGAATACGATGCCACCGCCTAAAAATTAAAATTCAGATGGGGGATGGGTACTGTCCGGATATTTTAAAAGACTGTGTTTTATTAAAAATCCCCAGTGAGAGAAAGATAAACCATTTAAAAAAAAAGCTGTATGAAAGAGACTTTAAAAAAAACATCTTTGGAGCTAAGTGTCTATATCATCGTGAACTTTTAATTTACTTTGATTGAGACAGGGTCTAGGTCTGTCGCCCAGGCTGGAGTGCAGTAGTGTGATCATAGCTCACTGCAGCCTCAACTTCCCGGATTCAAGTGATCCTCCCACCTCAGCCTCCCTAGTAGCTGGGAATAAATGTATGCACCACCACACCTGGCTAATGTTTGTACTTTTTATAGGGATGACGTCTTGCCATGTTGCCCAGGCTGGTCTCGAACTCCTGGACTCAAGCAGTCCTCCTGCCTCAGCCTCCCAAAGTGCTGGGATTAAACGTGAGTCACCACGCCCAGCTGTGGTGAACTTTGAAAACCCTGTTGGCTTTTTTTTTTTTTTTTTCCCTGTTTGCTCACTGTTTTCTTTTTATTCTTTGACATATAATAATAGTCCATATTCTTAAGGTCCACAGTGATGTTTTAATACATACAATGTACAATGATTAGAGCAACGTAATTATCCTATCCATCATCTCAAATGATTCTCATTTCTTTGTGTGAGTACATTCAATATTCCCCTGCTGAAAGCTATTTGAAACTACATATTATTTTCAACTGTAGCCATCCTACAGGGCTATAGACCACTAGAAATTATTTCTTATGTTTCCAAAATGAACATTATCATAATTACATGGCTTATATCAAGATCTCTTGCTTTTGGGCCTGGCGCGGTGGCTCCTGCCTGCAATCCCAGCACTTTGGGAGGCCGAGACGGGCGGATCACCTGAGGTCGGGAGTTTGAAACCAGCCTGACCCACATGAAGAAACTTATACTAAAAATACAAAATTAGCCAGGCGTGGTGGTGCATCGCTGTAATCCCAGCTACTTGGGAGGCTGAGGCAGGAGAATCGCTTGAACCCAGGAAGCCGAGGTTGCTGTGAGCCGAGATTGTGCCGTTGCACTCCAGCATGGACAACAAGAGCAAAACTTTGTCTCAAACCTAAAGATCTCTTGCTTTCTTCTAGGTTTCTGTATTTGCATAATTCGTTACTAGAGAAATTCAGGTTTCTCATCATGAATCTTCTGAATATCTAACCGTATTATTTATGAGTTGGCCATTCTTAATAGCTTTTAGGAAGTAAAATCAAGGTTGACTTTTTTTCTCTTTTGCTGTCAAAATTCTCCTTGCTAACTGGAATACTTGTAGGACAATGGCAGATAACGTCAAGCTAGTCATCCACTTTGGCTTTGCATTTTTTTTTTTTTTTTTTTTTTTTTTTTTTTTTTTTTTTTTTTTTTTTGAGACGGAGTCTCGCTCTGTCGCCCAGGCAGGAGTACAGTGGCCGGATCTCAGCTCACTGCAAGCTCCGCCTCCCGGGTTTATGCCATTCTCCTGCCTCAGCCTCCCGAGTAGCTGGGACTACAGGCGCCCGCCACCTCGCCCGGCTAGTTTTTTGTATTTTTTAGTAGAGACGGGGTTTCACCGTGTTAGCCAGGATGGTCTCGATCTCCTGACCTCGTGATCCGCCCGTCTCGGCCTCCCAAAGTGCTGGGATTACAGGCTTGAGCCACCGCGCCCAGCCGGCTTTGCATTTTTAAAATTGATAAATTAACCTTCTAAACCTTTTTAAAAATTTTATGTTATTTTACTTTAAGTTCTGGGATACATGTGCAGAACGTGCAGGTTTGCTACATAGGCGTACATGTGCCAGGATGGTTTGCTGCACCCATCAACCCGTCATCTAGGTTTTAAGCCCTGCATGCATTAGGTATTTGTCCTAATGTTCTCCCTCTCCTTGTCTCCCAGCCCCTGACAGGCCCCAGTGCGTGATGTTCCCCTCCCTGTGTCCGTGTGTTCTCATTGTTCAACTCCCACTGATGAGTGAGAACATGCGGCGTTTGCTTTTCTGTTCCTGTGTGAGTTTGCTGAGAACGATGGCTTCCAGCTTCATCCATGTCCCTGCAAAGGACATGATCTCATTCGTTTTCACAGCTGCACCTTCTACACTTTTCAATTTTGGAAGCACTGCGGGCTTACAGGAGCATTACCAAAACAGTACAGACAGTCCTTCGCACCCCTCTCAGTCAGCTTCCTCTCCCATCTTACATAACCTGGGTGCGTTGATCAAAATGAGACCTCAACATCGATGCAACGCAGTTAGCAATTCTGCAGAGTGCGTTTGCATTTCACCAGATCTTCCCGTGCAGGTCTTTTATTCAGATTCAAGATCCCATTCAGCGTGCCATATTGCACTTACTCACCGCCTCATCTTGGCTTTCTGCAGTGTCTGCAGAGCTCCTCAAATGCCCCTTCTATTTTTTATTCTTATTTTTATTTTTATTTTACTTTTTTTGAGATGGAGTCTCGCTCTGTCGCCCAGGCCTGGAGTACAGTGGCGTGGTCGCAGCTCACTGCAACCTCCACCTCCCAGGTTCACGCCATTCTCCTGCCTCAGCCTCCCGAGTAGCTGGGACTACAGGCGCCCGCCACCACACCTGGCTAATTTTCTTGTATTTTTAGTAGAGATGGGGTTTCACTGTGTTAGCCAGGATGGTCTCGATCTCCTGACCTTGTGATCCACCCACCGTGGCCTCTCAAAGTGCTGGGATGACAGGTGTGAGCCACCGCGCCCGGCCACTTCCCTTGTTTTTAAGAGCTTGACGATTTTGAAGAGTCGTGGTACGAGTGTGTTGAGAAGTGTCCATCACGTTTTTCCAGGTTCAGGCTGGGGGCTGAGGAGGGTGGGAAGCGGACCACAGAGGGAACTGGAGTCATCAATGCTGGCATCGCTGATGACGTCCCGTTGACATCTCGTACCTGCCCACGCGACGTGGGGGTGGCCTCTGCCAGGTGTCTCCAGCACTGATGACTCAGCACAGGTGTCCTCTGCCAGGTGTCTCCAGCACTGATGACTCAGGGGAGGTGGCCTCTGCCAGGTGTCTCCAGGGTAGATGACTGAGGGGAGGTGGCCTCTGCCAGGTGTCTCCAGCGTTGATGACTCAGGGGAGGTGGCCTCTGCCAGGTGTCTCCAGCACTGATGACTCAGCACAGGTGGCCTCTGCCAGGTGTCTCCAGTGTTGATGACTCAGCGGAGGTGGCCTCTGCCAGGTGTCTCCAGTGTTGATGACTCAGGGGAGGTGGCCTCTGCCAGGTGTATCCAGTGTTGATGACTCAGGAGAGGTGGCCTCTGCCAGGTGTCTCCAGGGTAGATGACTGAGGGGAGGTGGCCTCTGCCAGGTGTCTCCAGCGTTGATGACTCAGCACAGGTGGCCTCTGCCAGGTGTCTCCAGCATTGATGACTCAGCACAGGTGGCCTCTGCCAGGTGTCTCCAGCGTTGATGACTCAGCACAGGTGGCCTCTGCCAGGTGTTTCCAGCGTTGATGACTCAGCACAGGTGTCCTCTGCCAGGTGTCTCCAGCGTTGATGACTGAGGGGAGGTGACCTCTGCCAGGTGTCTCCAGGGTAGATGACTCAGTGCAGGTGGCCTCTGCCAGGTGTCTCCAGGGTTGATGACTCGGGAGGTGGCCTCTGCCAGGTGTCTCCAGCGTTGATGACTCAGAGGAGGTGGCCTCTGCCAGGTGTCTCCAGCGTTGATGACTCAGAGGAGGTGGCCTCTGCCAGGTNCTCAGGGGAGGTGGCCTCTGCCAGGTGTCTCCAGTGTTGATGACTGAGGGGAGGTGGCCTCTGCCAGGTGTCTCTGGCGTTGATGACTCAGGGGAGGTGGCCTCTGCCAGGTGTCTCCAGGGTTGATGACTCAGGGGAGGTGTCCTCTGCCAGGTGTCTCCATCACTGATGACTCAGCACAGGTGGCCTCTGCCAGGTGTCTCCAGCGTTGATGACTCAGGGGAGGTGGCCTCTGCCAGGTGTCTCCAGCGTTGATGACTGAGGGGAGGTGACCTCTGCCAGGTGTCTCCAGGGTAGATGACTCAGTGCAGGTGGCCTCTGCCAGGTGTCTCCAGTGTTGATGACTCAGAGGAGGTGGCCTCTGCCAGGTGTCTCCAGTGTTGATGACTCAGGGGAGGTGGCCTCTGCCAGGTGTCTCCAGCGTTGATGACTCAGGGGAGGTGGCCTCTGCCAGGTGTCTCCAGCACTGATGACTCAGCACAGGTGGCCTCTGCCAGGTGTCTCCAGTGTTGATGACTGAGGGGACGTGACCTCTGCCAGGTGTCTCCAGCGTTGATGACTCAGCACAGGTGGCCTCTGCCAGGTGTCTCCAGCGTTGATGACTGAGGGGAGGTGGCCTCTGCCAGGTGTCTCCGGCGTTGATGACTCGGCGCAGGTGGCCTCTGCCAGGTGTCTCCAGCGTTGATGACTCAGGGGAGGTGGCCTCTGCCAGGTGTCTCCAGTGTTGATGACTCAGGGGAGGTGGCCTCTGCCAGGTGTCTCCAGCGTTAATGACTCGGTGGAGGTGGCCTCTGCCAGGTGTCTCTGCAGAGAAGTTGCTATGTTTCTCGTTCCATCATTTCCTCCTTGGAAGCCAGGGCAAACTATCCAAGCAGCTCTCACTTACAGGGGGTTGTATAATACTTGACTTCTCCTGCTCGGGGTGGGTGAACAAGTGTCTGGCGGAATAATAGGAATTCTTTTGTAAGGAAGGTTGGGCTCTTCTCCCATGTTTATGATTGATTCAATCCTTTAATAGACATAACATACGACTATAAAGGTATATATTATGTATGTACATATGTAATACATATAAACTATGCCATATACATCATATACATAGGAAAACAAACATATATCTATATATAATATTAGTATGATCTCTGTATAAACTCACATATACTAGTGTAAACTCATTAGTATAAAATATATTAGTATAATATGTATACTATAAACTCATTAATGTATTATATATTAGCATAATATGTATTTGAACTCATTAGTATAACTCATATATAGTAGAATAAACTCATTAGTACTGGTATAATATATTAGTATAAACTCATTACTAAGTCATATATATACTAGTATAAACTCATTAGTATTTAAATAGTATAAATATAATATGTATTATAAATTCATTAGTATAAACACATATATACTGTAAACTCATTAGAAGTGTAATATATAAGTATAATAAATACATAGTACCATAAACTCTAGTATAATTTCATGTATATACTAGTATAAACTCATTAGCATTTGTATAATACATATTAGTATAATAGATATACATTAGTGTAAACTCATTAGTATAAACTCATATAGTAGAACAAACCCATTAATATTTGTATAATACATATTAGTATAATAAATATATAGATATAGACTCATTAGTATAAACTCATTAGTATAAACATACATGCTAATATAAACTCATTAGTATAAGTGTAATATATATTAGTATTATAAATATATATCAACATAAACTCTAGTAGAACTAATATACATACTAGTATAAACTCATTAGTATTTGTGTAATACTTATTAGTATAATAAATTATATATTAATGTAAACTCATTAGTATAAAATCATGTATATAGTATAATAAACCCAGTAGTATTTGTATAATATATAAGTATAATAAATATACATTGATATAAACTCATTAGTATAAACATATATACTAGTATAAACTCATTAGTATTTATATCATATACATTAATATAATAAATACACATTGGTATAAATTCATTAATATAAGCTCATATATATTAGTATAAACTCATACATACTAGTGTAAACTTAGTATCTGTATATTAGTATAATAATATATACACTTATAAACTCAGTATAAACATATATACTTGTATAAACTCATTAGTATTTGTATAATATATATTAATATAATAAATACATATTGGTATCAATTCATTAGTATAAACTCAGTATTTGTATATTAGTATATATATATTATAAACTCATTAGCATAAACATATATACTAGTATAAACTCAGTATTTGTATAATATATATTAATATAAATACACATTGGTATAAATTTATTGGTATAAACTCATATCCTAGTATAAACTCAGTATCTGCATATTAGTATAATAAATATATATTATAAACTCATTAGTATAAACATATATACTAGTATAAACTCATTAGAATTTGTATTCCGTATTAATATATTAATATAAACCCCTATATATACTGGTATAAACTCAGTACTTTTATAATATATATTAACATAATATGTTAGTATAAACTCATCAGTATAGAGTCATATACAAACATTTACAGTAGTATATGTTTACTATACTAACCGTGTAAATTAGTATAGTAAACATACACTAGTGTAAACTCATGGCTCTCTGTTAACCAGGAAGGTACAGAGTTGAAGTCTGGAACCAGCTGGAGATTGCCTTCCATGGTGGGGTATAACCCAGCACTATCCTTAGTTATTTTGTTTTTAGTTTTATTTTACTCTGTGGTCCAGATGATTTAAGTCTTGCCGTTGGTTGGTCTTGGGCAGATCCTCCAGGCTGGCTACGGCGTTATGACCTGTCGAGTGTCCCTCATTTTGAGTTGTTCTGATGTTTAGTCCTCTGCTTCTCAGGATGCCAGTGTAAGGCGAGGTCACCATGACGTCTACACATCTTGATGTCTTGTTACCGGTGATGTTCATCTTGATGGTGAAGGTGGTATGTGATGGAAATAGTCAATGGGTTCGGGGATATAGACTTTGAAGACTGTACAAGTGTCCTGTTTCTTTTTCTTTTCTTTTTCTTTCTTGCTTTCTTTTTTTTTTTTTGAAAAGGAGTCTTGCTCTATCTCCCAGGCTGGAGTGCAATGAGACAGTCTCGGCTCCCTGCAACCTCCATCTCCCTGGTTCCAGCAATTCTCCTACCTCAGCCTCCGGAGTAGCTGGGACTACAGGCACCTGCCACCACACCCGGCTAATTTTTGTATTTTTAGTAGAGACGGGGTTTCAGCATGTTGGCCAGGCTGGTCTCGAACTCCCGACCTCAGGTGATTCACCTGCCTCGGCCTCCCAAAGTGCTGGGATTACAGGTGTGAGCCACCATGTCTAGCCTTCTCCTTTTCTTTTCTCTTTCTCTTCTCTTTCTTTCTCTGTTTCTCTCTCTCTCTCTCTCTCTCTCTCTCTCTTTCTCTCTCTTTCTCCCCCCTCCTTCACCCTCTCCCCCTCCTCCACCCTCTCCCCCTCCCCTTTTCCTCCCTCTGTCTCCCCCTCCCCCCTCATCATTTGCATGATGTCTCTGGCTGCTGGTTTTGTTTTGTTGTTGTTGTTACTGTTTGTTTGTTTTTTGAGACAGGGTCTCCCTCTGTCACCCAGGCTGGAGTGCAGTGGAACAGTCATAGCTCACTGCAGCCTCTACCTCCCAGGCTCAACCGATCCTCCTGCTTCAGCCTCCTGAGTCGCTGGGACTGCAGGTGCATGTCCACAAGGCCTGCTCATTTTTTTTTAGTTTTTTAGTTTTTAGTAGAGATGGGGTCTCGCTTTGTTGCCCAGGCTGGTAGGGTTCTGGTTTTACATATGGTTGGAGTGACGGAATGCTGGGCATGAATACATCAGGATTCACGGCTCGCCTCTCTCAGACCAGGAGCAGAAAACGCTGTTGGAACATGAAGACAGTTCCAAGGCACAGGGTGGCGTTTTCTCGGCTGGGAGTTTTGCCGCGTTTTGCAAAGGAGCATGTCCCAAGTATTGGAACGACTCCATCTGCAGAGAAGCAGGTGGGACCTGGTTCTTCAGCCTCCATGGTGCCTTTGGCAGCAGAGACCTGGAGACTGTTCACTTGTGTAGGATGCAGGGGACAGATGCAGGGCCGGGTGAGCACCTCCGCTTAGGGTTTAGCAGGTGGACGGCAGCTGTGTGATTTTTCAGCCTTTCCATCGTTGTTGCAGTAAGAGCCGTCTCCCTGCAGGGAGATTCTCTTGTTTCGGTCAGAGAGACACGTTTCCCCCACCTCCCCACACCCTGCATACTTCATCCTGTGTCGTGTCTTTGGAGCTGTGTCTCCCTCATCAGCCCTCGCCGATGGGGCGGCTGGTAGGATCCAGCCTTTCCCACCTGTATTTGGGCATGGAGGGGAAAGACAATGGAGATGGGAACTGGGTGTGGCTATTTCTTAACCACCAAAAAGGTCCATAGAAAGTTTATATACTTGGCCGGGTGCGGTGGCTCACGCCTGCAATCCCAGCACTTTGGGAGGCCGAGGCAGATGACAAGGTCAGGTGATCAAGACCATCATAGCCAACATGGTGAAACCCTGTCTCTACTGAAAACACAAAAATTAGCAGGGTGTGGCAGTGGCGCCTGTACTCCCAGCTACTCAGGAGGCTGAGGCAGGAGAATTGCTTGAACCCGGGAGGCAGAGGTTGCGGTGAGCTGAGATTGCGCCACTGCACTCCAGCCTGGGTGTCAGAGTGAGACTCCATCTCAAAAAAAAGAAAAAACAACAACAAAAGTTTATATACTTAATCCCAGCACTTTGGGAGTCCAAGGCAAGCAGATCACCTGAGTTTGGGAGTTTGAGACCAGCCTGACCAACATGGAGAAACCCTGTCTCTGTTGAAAATACAAAATTAGCCGGGCATGGTGGCTCATGCCTGTAACCCCAGCTACTCGAGAGGCTGAGGCAGGAGAATCGTTTGAACCTGGGAGGCAGAGGTTGTGGTGAGCCGAGATTGTGCCATTGCACTCCAGCCTGGGTGACAGAGGGAGACTCCATCTCAAAAAAAAAAAAAAAAAAGTTTGTATACTTTATCCAGTCTATAATTGACGGGCATTTGGTTGGTTCCCAGTGCTTGCTATTGTAAATAGTGCTGCAATAAACATACGTGTGCATGTGTCTAGAAAGAAAATGTGGCACGTAGACACCATGGAATACTATGCAGCCATGAAAAAGAATGGGATCGGCCAGGCGTGGTGGCTCACACTTGTCGTCTCAGCACTTTGGGAGGCCGAGGCAGGCAGATCACCTTAGGTCAGGAGTTTAAGACCAGCCTGGCCAACATGGTGAAATCCTATCTCTACTAAAAATACAAAAAAAAAAAAATTAGCTGGGTGTCATGGTGGACACCAGTAATCCAAGCTACTCAGGAGGCTGAGGCAGGAGAATCGCTTGAACCCGGGAGGCAGAGATTGCAGTGAGCAGAGATCTCACCACTGCACTCCAGCCTGGGCAACAAGAGCGAAACTCTGTCTTAAAAAAAAAAAAAAAAAAGAAGAAGAAGAATGAGTTCCTGACCTTTGCAGGGACATGGATGAAGCTGGAAAGCATCATTCTCAGTAAACTAACACAGGAACAGAAAACCAAACACCACATGTTCTCACTCATAAGTGGGAGCTGAACAATGAGAACACGTGGACACAGGGAGGGGAACGTCACACACCAGGGCCAGTCAGGGGCTGGGGGGTAAGGGGAGCGAGAGCATGAGAACACATACCTAATGCATCCGGGACTTACAATCTAGATGACGGGTTGATGGGTGCAGCAAACCACCATGGCACATGTATACCTATGTAACAAACCTGCACGTTCTTCACATGTATCCCAGAACTTATCCCAGCTCTTGGGAAGGGTGAGGTGGGCAGGCCACGAGGTCAGGAGATCGAGACCATCCTGACCAACACGGTGAAACCCTGTCTCTACTAAAATAACAAGAAATACAAAAATGAGCCGGACGTGGTGGTGCACACCTGTAGTCCCAGCTACTTGGGAGGCTGAGGCAGGAGAATCACTTGAACTGGGAGGTGAAGGTTGCAGTGAGCTGAGATGCACCATTGCACTCCAGCCTGGTGACAGAGCAAGACTCCGTTTCAAAAAAAAAAAAAAAAGTTTATATGCTTAACCATGTGGCGTTTGCCTTATACTTTGAACCCTTCCAGGAGCCGGGTGCCCCAAAGATCTTTAACTGAATCCTAGACTCATCTATTAGAAGTTCCTCTGCATCTTACTTGAATTTAAAGCTCACTTCATTTATTTTCTATAATTCCCTTCTTTGGGGATTTGTGCGTAGTGTCTAAGTCAGCTGTTTTATTCTTAGCAAAAGCTGTGTGATTGCTTTGTAAGATAGTTGTAATTCAGGAGTATCTATTATCTATTTATCCATATAGATCTTCATAATTATCTATCTTCATTTATATCTACCTATCCATTATCTATCTATCTATCTATCTATCTATCTATCTATCTATCTATCTATCTATCTATCTATCTATTTATCTATCCTATCATCTATCCATCTATCATCTGTGTATATCTATCTATCTATCTATCTATCTATCTATCTATCTATCTATGTAATCTATCATCTATCCATCTATCATCTGTGTATCTCTCTCTCTCTATCCATCTGTCTAATCTATCACCTATCCATGTATCATCTGTGTATCTCTGTCTACCTATTTATCTACCTATCATATATCATTATCTATTCATATATTATCTATCATTTACCTCATCTATCTACCTACCTACCTATCTAATCTATCATCTATCCATCTATCATCTGTGTATCTCTACCTATTTATCTATCTACCTATCACGTATCATTATCTATTCATACATTATCTATCATTTACCTCCTCTATCTACCTAGCTACCTATGTAATCTATCATCTATCCATCTATCATCTGTGTATCTCTGATCATGTATTATTATCTATTCATATATTATCTATCATTTACCTCATCTATCTACCTACCTACCTATCTACCTACCTATGTATCTAATCTATCATCTATTCACCTATCATCTGTATATCTCTATGTATTTATGTATCTATCTACCTATCATTATCTATTAACATATTATCTATCATTTACCTCATCTGTCCATCCATCTATCTATTTATTTATAGATCTATCTACCCATCACTTATCACCTATCCATATTCATCTATCATCTGTTCATGTATTATTTCTACTTATCTTGCAATTTACCTATTTATCATCTATCTTATGTACCTATCATTCTGTCATCTATCTATTGATCAATTATATAGCAATCTATCATCTCTATCATCTACCTATCATCTATCTCTCTCCATCATCTATCTGTATCTACTCTACCTACCTACCTACCTACCTACCTACCTATCATCTACCTATCTCTATCTATTCTCTATCAATTTATCTCCCTTTTCCTCCTCCCTTTCTTTTTCCTCCACCCTCTGCATCGGGCTTCCAAGGAATCCAGCTGGAATCTGAATTTCAGGGATAGCTTGAAATGATGTCTGGGATCTCAGCATCGATATCCTACATCTGACCTCAAAGCTTCTAGAAAGACAGTGTTACCCAACTATGTACTCCTTAACAGATGGGTGTTAATAAAAGAGGAAAAGCCAAGTTTTGTAAGATTTCAAGCTGTCAGGCTGTTCTCAACCACCGCTCCGTTCAGCTCCTAGAACAGAATCAGGCTCAAAGAAGGTGCGTGATGAGTATATGCAGCACCAATAAATGGTCAACATCTCCTTCACTTTTCTTCAAGATGCCCCAGACGTGGGAGTGCTTCCTTCCCGGGGAAGTGGCCTGTGTCATCAAATCTAAAATTTCCTCTTGCGTCTCCTGTTCTCTGGGTTATAATTACATCATTTGCCGGAGATTTTCTTCAAGCGTGACGGCCAGTGTTGCTGCCTCGTGACTTACTTTCTCTTCTCGGTCCTGGTTCAGCGCTAGAGGTAAGGTAACTGCCCTGTGAGAATTCTGAACATACTTGGTTCAGAATAAAATGAGTACTCAACATAGTGATTATGAGTCTGATCGATGTTTGTGTCCGTCCTTTGGCCTCTCGGCTCCTTACGTGAAAGCTGTAACTTTTCTGTGGTAAACAGCACGGAAATGTCAGATCCTTGACCCAGGGAGAAAGACAGAGAATAAAATCAAGCCACTAATGTGTTTCATATTCAGAGAAGCATTCAAAGGTTGATGAGAAATAAATGTTTATTTAAAAGATGATTTTTCTTTTTCTTTTTCTTTTTTTTTTGAGATGAAGTCTCACTATGTTGCCCAGGCTGGAGTGCAGTGGCGCAGTCTCAGTTCACTGCAAGCTCCGCCTCCCGGGTTCAAGCCATTCTCCTGCCTCAGCCTCCCAAGTAGCTGGGCTTACAGGTGCCCACCACCATACCCGGCTAGTTTTTTGTATTTTTAGTAGAGACGGGGTTTCACTGCATTACCCAGGGTGGTCTCGATCTCCTGACCTCATGATCCACCTGCCTCGGCCTCCCAAAGTGCTGGGATTACAGGCTTGAGCCACCGCGCCTGGCCAAAAGATGATTTTTCTTTAACTGTTCTCTGGTGAGTTGTGAAATCAATTGTGTATATTGTTTCTGTATTTCTCCTTAAATAATTTTCAAAATAAGCAGAACTTGGAAAGATCACAATGAACATCAATGGTGTGTATTTCGAGCCTCTAGCATGCATCAATTCTGAGACGTTTTCTACATTGATTGATTGATTGATACCCAGGAGGTCAAACGGTACAAATAAATGGTCATTATTAGTCCTTAAAATATACCTTGGCTGGGCGCGGTGGCTCACACCTGTAATCGCAGCACTTTGGGAGGCCGAGGCAGGTGGATCACGAGGTCAGGAGATCGAGACCATCCTGGCTAACACGGTGAAACCCCATCTCTACCAAAAATACAAAAAATTAGCCGGGCGTGGCGGTGGCTAATTTTTTGAGATGGAGTCTTGCCGTGTCACCCAGGCCGGAGTGCAGTGGTGTGATCTCGGCTCACTGCAACCTCTGCCTCTTGGGTGCAAGCGATTCTCCTGCCTCAGCCTCCCGAGTAGCTGGGATTACAGGTGCCCACCACCACGGCCGGCTAATTTTTTTTTTTTTTTTGTATTTTTAGTAGAGATGTTGTTTCATCATGTTGCTTAGGCTGGTCTCAAACTCCTGCCCTCAGGTGATCCACCCGCCTCGGCCTCCCAAAGTGCTGGGATGACCAGTGTGGGCCCCTGCACCCAGCTGGTGGCTGTCTTTCCTTGGCCAGTGTGTCTATGCAACTGAGCTTGGGTTGGGGGCAACTATGTGTTTAATCCAGGTCAGTCAATTATATGGTTTACGCTTTAGGGTGTTCCTTCGCAGAGAGTGTTATAGTAATGGATGCCGTGTGGGTGGCTGGGATGTGGTAGACATTCTCTGCAATAATGCTGGCAAAATGCTCTTTCCTCCTAAGAGAAAAAGACTCCCCTCAGTCCAGGTAGATGCCTGTGAGAACAGTCATCAGTCGGGAAAGAAAAACATAGCCGTCTCCAACGCACACCGCAACTGAGCTGCTGATAGATTTATCTCTTCAGTTGTGTGTGTCTGTGCCTGTGCGTATGTATTACAAGATCCAGACTGAAGGCCTGAGACCCGGGAGAGCTGATTTGTGAGTTCTAGTCTGAGTCTGAAGGCCTGAGACCCGGGAGAGCTGAGGGTGTGAGTTCCAGTGTGAGTCTGAAGGCCTGAGACCCAGGAGAGCTGAGGGTGTGAGTTCTAGTCTGAGTCTGAAGGCCTGAGACCCGGGAGAGCCGAGGGTGTGAGTTCCAGTCTGAGTCTGAAGGCCTGAGACCCGGGAGAGCCGACGGTGTGGGTTCCAGTGTGAGTCTGAAACCCTGAGACCCGGGAGAGCTGAGAGTATAATTTCTAGTCTGAGTCTAAAGGCCTGGATCTGGAACTCACACTGTCTGCTTTGTGGGAGAATTTACAAGGATTGCCAAAGCTGCTGAGGCCGTTAAACATTTCATTCTCTCTCTCTCTCTCTTTTCTTTTTTTAAAATCATACTGCAGCCATTCTTTTTTCCCTATGGGATTTATGTTTCCAAACCACTGAGAGGCAATAAAGTGTCATCAGCCATAAATTGTGCCTATTGCAAAGTGAAGTTTGATGTTGCTTTAGCCTGCAAAAAGCATGAGGATTCTGAAGTAAAATATCAACAATGCATTCATTATAATGATTTTGTGGTGAAACTGAAGCTTATATGTTGTCAGAGAACACATGCTTATTTTTATTTACTTTGTTTTTTGAAAGTCAAAATTTGCCTTTATTTAAAAGTTTTTCTCTTTTTAAATTTTTATTTGAGGTACAAGGGACTGTGTGAAAGTTTGTCACGGGGTTTTGTTGTACAGATTATTTCTTCACCCCAGTATTAAGCCCAGTACCCAATAGTTGTCTTTTCTGCTCGTCTCCCTTCTCCCACCCTCCACCTTCAAGTAGACCCTACTTTCATTCTTTGTGTGAATAAGTTCTCATCATTTGCCTCCCATTTCTAAGTGAGAACATATGGTATTTGGTTTTCTGCTCTTAACATTAGTTTGCTTAGGATAATGGCCTCCAGCTCCAACCATGTTCCTGCAAAGGACATGATCTCATCCTTTTTCATGGCTGCATAGTATTCCATGGTGTCTATGTGCCACATTTTCTTTATCCACTCTGTCATTGATGGGCATTTAGGTGTATTCCATGTCTTTGCTACGGTGAATAGTGCCGCAGTGAACTTATGCATGTACCTGTCTTTTTTTTGTTTTTTTTTGTTTTTTTTTTAAGATGGAGTCTCACTCTATTGCCAGGCTGGAGTACGGTGGTGCGATCTCGGCTCACTGCAACCTCCACCTCTCGGGTTCAAGCGATTCTTCTGCCTCTGCCTCCTGAGTAGCTGGGATTTCACGCGCCCGCCACCATGCCTGGCTAATTTTTGTATTTTTAGTAGAGATGGGGTTTTACCATGTTGTCCAGATGGTCTTGAACTCCTGACCTTGTGATCCACCCGGCTCAGCATCCCAAAGTGCTGATATTACAGGCATGAGCCACTGCGCCTGGCCTCGCACGTGTCTTTATAGTAGAATGATTTATATTCCTCTGGGTATAGACCCAGTCATGGGATGGCTGGGTCAAAGGATCGTTCTGCTTTTCAAAATGCTTAGGCTTTAAAAATTTGACTCTCTCCATTCATCGTGATGAAATCTGCAAACGTGTCCTTAAAATAAGTAATACATAGGCAGGGCGCGGTGGCTCACACCGGTAATCCCAGCACTTTGGGAGGCCAAGGCGGGCAGATCATGAAGTCAGGAGATCGAAACCAGCCTGGCTAACACGGTGAAACCCCGTCTCTCTAAAAATACAAAAATTAGCCAGGCGTGGTGGCAGGTGCCTGTAATCCCAGCTACTTGAGAGGCTGAGGCAGGAGAATCGCTTGAACCCAAGAGGTAGAGGTTGCAGTGAGCCAAGATCGTGCCACTGCACTCCAGCCTGGAGAGACAGCAAGACTGCATCTCAATAATAATAATAATAATAATAATAATAGTATAAATAAATAAATAAGTAAATAAGTAAAACCTACCTCCAGGCAATGGAATGATTTTCAGAGCTAAAGTGAAATGAGCTATCAAGCCATGAATAAGCATGCAGAAACCTTGAGTAGTGCCTATTACTCAGGGAAAGAAGTCAATCTGAAAAGGCCACCTCCTGTAGCATTCCAACTCTATGACATTCTGGGAAATGCAGAATGATGGGGACAGTCAAAAGATCCCTGGTTTCCAGGGACCTCGAGTCTTTTATTGACTTCTCTGCAATGGGGCAATAGAGTTCTAACATTTGTAGAGATAGTTTCTTCAGTAAACGGCAGCCAGATGTTAGCTACTGGTTGACTTGGGCAACCATTAATTAATAATAACCTTCATCTATTTTATTTATGTATATATATGCACATATACAAACCCATATAGTGGATGGAGTATGTGGTAGATGTGTTAGATGGTGTCTCTCTGTCCATCTCTCTCTCTCCATGTACGTCTATGTGTGTGTGTATGGATAGATGGTAGGTAGGTAGGTAGGTAGATAGAAAGATAGATAGGTAGGTAGGTAGATATGGCTGGGTAGGTGATAGGTAGGTAATAGATGGATGAATACATACATACCTACATACATAGATGGACTTATAGATGGATGATAGATACATACGTAGATAAATAGATAGATAATGGATAGATAGATGATAATAGGTAGATAGATAGATAGATAGATATGGGTGGGTAGATGATAGGTAGATAATAGATGGATGAATAAATAGATACATACATACATAGATAGATGGACTTATAGATAGATGATAGATACATAGATGAATAGATAGATGATAGATGGATAGATATATGATAACAGATAGATAGATAGATAGATAGATAGATAGATAGATAGATAGATAGATAGATAGATAGATAGATAGATATGGATGGGTAGATGATAGACAATAAATGGTGAATAGATACATACATACATAGATGGACTTACAGATGGATGATAGATACATAGATGAATAGATAGATGGATACATGATAGGTAGATAGATGGATAGACAGATGGATAGATAGATATGGGTGGGTAGATGATAGGTAGATACTAGATGGATGAATAAACAGATACATACATACATAGATGGACTTATAGATGGATGATAGATACATAGATGAATAGATGATAGATGGATACATAGATGATGATAGGTAGATACATAGATACATACATGCATACATACATACATAGACAGCTATAGATAGATGATAGATGACATGTCTATCTATGTTTCTATGTATTTATTCATCCATCCAACCATCCATCCATCCATCTGCACACATACATAGTCATGCACCATGTAATAACATTTCAGTCCATGATGGACCACAATACAATGGTAGTCCCATAACATCATAATACTGTAGTTTTACTGCACCCTGTTCTATGTTTAGGTATGTTTAGATACACAAATACTTATTGTTGTGTTACAATTGCCTACAGTATTCAATACAGTCACATGCTGCCCGGGTTTGTAGCCTAGGAACAATAGGCCACGTTGCGTAGCCTAGGTGTAGACTAAGCTGTACTATCTAGGTTTGTGTAAGTGCACTCTGTGATGCACATACAAGAATGAAATCATGTCATCATGCATTTCATAGAATCTATCCAAGATGTTAAGTGACCCATGACGTGTCTGTAATGACTGTATATGGTAGATGAGGTATTTATACCTATCTATCTATCTATCTATTTATCTATCTATCACCATCGATCTATCCCATCCATCTATTCATCCATGCTTCCATCCATCCATCGATCCATCCATTCAACCATCCATGCACTCATGTATCCATCCACTCATCTACCCACATTGTCTCTCTGTCTATCCGTATCTATCTTTGCAATCTCATCCATCTATCTACCTACCTTGACTATCTATCTATGTATCTATCCATCCATCAGTTCATCAGTTCATCCATCCATCCATCAGTCCATTTATCCATCTACTCACTCTGCTATCGATTCATGTATTTATCTGTCCATCCATCTATCCATCCATCCATCCATTTATTCATCCACCCACCTTGTCTGTCTATGCAATTTCATCCATCTTTCTACCATCTATCTACCTACCTTGATTATCTATCTATTTATCTATGCATCCATCCATCCATCCATCCATCCAACCATCCATTTGTCCATCTACTCACCCTACTATCTATCTATTGATGTATGTATGTATCTCATCTATCTCATCTATCCATCTGCCCACCCATCCAACCAACCATCCATCCATCCATCCATCCATTCATCCACCCACTCTATCTCTCCATCTCTCTCTATCCAATCTCATCTGTCAGTTCATCTACCTACCCTAACTGCCTATCTATGTGTCTATCTATATATCTATGTATCTCTGTATATATGTAAGTATGTATGTGCCTAACTATCTATCCATCCATCCATCCATCCATCCATCTATCCACCTATCCATCTACTGTATCTCTCCATCTCTCTATCCAATCTCATCTATCCATTCATCTACCTAACCTAACTGCCTATCTATGTATCTGTCTATATATTATGTATCTCTGTATATATGTAAGTATGTATGTGCCTATCTGTCCGTCCGTCCATCCATCCATCCATCCATCCATCCATCCATTTATCCATCCACTTACCTTGCCTGCCTCTCTCTCTTTCTCTCTCTCTCTGATAGATAAAAGTTAGAATGAATTAATGATTTTCAAAGTAACCAGCAGCTGAAATCTGGCTGCTATGTGACTGACTCACTGAAGAAAGTATCTCTAAGTCAGAATATTAGAGCTCTGTTGTTCCAAGCATTTAATGAAAGAAGAGATATTTCTGAAGTTAATTTATTTTTGACCAGAGGTGATTTTTTGAGGACTTTTAAATGGAAGAGCGTTTGAATATATTGCAGAGATCAATACATTGTTGTATGCCTTTTCCATAAATTAGAAGAGAATAAAGTCACGGATTGTGGGGGTGCAGAATCGTGCTCCCCCTACCCCTCAAAAGATCGTCTGCATCTTCATCCCCGGAACCTGCAAGTACCTGACGTGGCAAAGACGAATGAAGGTGGCCGATGGCATTCAGGTTTGGAATTAGGCAATCTTAAAATACATTATCCTGATTCTCTGGGGTGAGGCTAATGTCATCCCAGGCGTCATGATCAGTGGAAGAGGGAGGCAGGGGAGACAGACCGAGAGGGACTGCAGAGTGAGAAAAGAGCAGACAGGTGGTGGCTGGCTTTGCTGATGGAGGAAGGCGCCATAAGCTCTTCTAGAAATGGAGCTGGCGAGGTTCTCCTCTGGACTCTTGAGGGCAGCGCATCCCTGCTGACACCTCCGTTTCAGTCCACTGAACTTTTCATCTCTCAAACTATAAGATACTACGTGTGTGTGTGTGTGTGTGTATGTATATTTATTTATTTATTTATTTAAGACTGAGTCTCACTGTGATACTGTGATTCCCAGGCTGCCATGCAGTGGTGCGATCTCGGCTCATTGCAACCTCTGCTTCCCAGGTTCAAGCGATTCTCCTGCCCCAGCCTCTCGAGTTGCTAGGACTACAGGCACCCACCACCACCACGCCTGGCTGATTTTTGTATATGTATATATTTTGTAATAGTGACGGGGTTTCCGCATGTTGACCAGGCTGGGGTCGAACTCCTGACCTCAAGTGATCCACCTGCCTCGGCCTCCCAAAGTGCTGGGGTTACAGGTATGAACCGCTGTGCCTGGCTGTCAAATGTTTCTTATCGGACCTAAAAGGGTGCCCGGGCTCTTACTTGATTATCTGCTGGATCTGGAAAGGAAGGAAGGAGGAAAAAAAAAAAATGGCAGGGGAAACGGGATTCTCTATAGAATGTGGATTCTTCCCGCAACGGACTGCTTTGCAGGGTCATTTCAAGATACGGCAGAGAAACGTGGTTTGGGGGTGAAGTATTTTGATTTTCTTCCTTGTCATGTCAGAGTCAGATGGGAAATTACATCACAATCTCCAGGGTTAAATCAAACCCATCTGATGAGAATGTATTATAGTTTGTAGGGCATGACTCCCCGTGCAGACCCTTTAGATAGGAATTTGGGCAAGATTAAAAAAAAAAATCAGAGCTTTGTCCTCACACACGAGGCTTCAGTAGGATGTCGTGTTGGTGCCCCGGCCCCATGATGGACGCATAGCAAGCCCAGCTGCTGTGAGTCCCGGCTGCTAATGGCTCCCGGCTGTCCCCTCTTCATTCGGCATTTCCCTGGGCTGGTGGATGCCGCCTCAGCAGAGATGCCTGGATAGTTAACTGATTTCTAATTAGAGGAGACAACCCGTGACTAATAGGACAGAACCGTAACTCAACCTTCTTCTCCAAACTGGGGCAGCCTGCGGGGCGGGGAGGGGCCGTTCCTTCTCCAGGTTTCCCCGGGAGATCAGGCAGGTGCACGCTGGGTATCACGTCTAGGGAAGTTGAGCTAAGGTCACTTAGGGATCCTGGAGGATCTGAAAGACAGGGTGCCTTCCTTCCAGCCAGGTCAGTCTGAGGGATGAGACACTTCCATTGTTTTCCAAGTATATGAATATCACAGGTGCATGGGAAATGCACACATACTCCTTTTTTTTTTTTTTTTGAGACAAAGTTTCGCTCTGTCGCCCAGACTGCAGTCCAGTGGCGGGACCTCGGCTCATTGCAACCTCTGTCTCCCGGGTTCAAACCATCTCCCACCTCAGCCTCCTGAGTAGCTGGGATGACAGGTGCCCGCCACCGCGCCTGGCTAATTTTTTTGTACTTTTAGTAGAGATGGCGTTTCACCATGTTGGCCAGGCTGCTTTCAAACTGCTGACCTCGGGTGATCCACCCACCTCGGCCTCCCAAACTGCTGGGATTACAGGTGTGAGCCACCGCGCCTGGCCCATGCACGCATACTCTTTGCAGAGTCTTCTTGGGGATGTGGGAAGTGATATTAGGCATATTATCTTCAAACAAAGGGAAATCTTAAAAGCAGGCATGGGGGAAATCAAACATTGCATACAGAGGAGAAAGAATACAAATTCCAGGACAGGTGCAGTGGCTCACACTTGTCATACAAAGAAGGAAATCCACGTTACATACAGAGGAACAAGAATACGAATTACAGGACAGGTGCGGTGGCTCACACCTGCAATACAAAGAAGGAAATCCACGTTACATACAGAGGAACAAGAATACGAATTCCAGGACGGGTGCGGTGGCTCACACCTGTGATACAAAGAAGGAAATCCACGTTACATACAGAGGAACAAGAATACAAATTCCAGGCCAGTTGTGGTGGCTCACACCTGCGATACAAAGAAGGAAATCCACATTACATACAGAGGAACAAGAATACGAATTCCGGCCGGGCGCGGTGGCTCAAGCCTGTAATCCCAGCACTTTGGGAGGCCGAGATGGGCGGATCACGAGGTCAGGAGATCGAGACCATGCTGGCTAACATGGTGAAACCCCGTCTCTACTAAAAATACAAAAAATTAGCCGGGCGAGGTGGCGGGTGCCTGCGGTCCCAGCTACTCGGGAGGCTGAGGCGGGAGAATGGCGTGAACCCAGGAGGCGGAGCTTGCAGTGAGCTGAGATCCGGCCACTGCACTCCAGCCTGGGTGACAGAGCGAGACTCCATCTCAAAAAAAAAAAAAAAAAAAAGAATACGAATTCCAGGACAGGTGCGGTGGCTCACACCTGTGATACAAATAAGGAAATCCACGTTACATACAGAGGAACAAGAATACAAATTCCAGGACAGGTGCGGTGGCTCACACCTGCAATACAAAGAAGGAAATCCACGTTACATACAGAGGAACAAGAATACGAATTCCAGGACAGGTGCGGTGGCTCACGCCTGTAATACAAGCAAGGAAATCCATGTTACATACAGAGGAACAAGAATATGAATTCCAGGCCGGGCACAGTGGCTCATGCTTGTAATCCCAGCACTTTGGGAGGCAGAGGCAGGCAGATCACCTGAGGTCAGGAGTTTGAGACCAGCCTGGCCAATATGGTGAAACCCCGTCTCTACTAAAAATACAAAAATTAGCCGGGCGTGTTGGTGGGTGCCTGTAATCCCAGCTACTCAGGAGGCTGAGGCGGGGGAATCGTTTGAACCTGGGAGGTGGAGGTTGCAGTGAGCCGAGATGGCATCATTGCATTCCAGCCTGGGCGACAGACTGAGGCTGTGTCTCAAAAAACAAAACAAACACACAAAAACACACAAATGCCGACAGTCTTCTTGTTTAGAAGTCATGCAGACCAGAACTCAGGGAGTGACCCCTTTTAAGTCCTGAAAGTTAAACAAACAAATCAACAAACAAAATCTGTCTGCCTGGAAATAATATACCAGTGAAAATGCCTTTTAAACTGAAGCAGAACAGAAGTGAAGAGAATTTGGACAGTCAAATGTGAACCCAGAAAGTCTGAGACAGGGCTCAGTTAATTTTTATTTTTTTATGTTATGTTATGTTAAAGGCTAAGTCTTGCTCTGTCGTCCAGGCTGGAGTGCAGTGGCACGATCTTGGCTGACTGTAACCTGTACCTCCCGGATTCAAGTGATTTTCGTCCTTCAGCTTCCCGTGTAGCTGGGATTACAGGCACACGCCACCACGCCAGGCTAGTTGTTTTGTATTTTTCGTACAGACAAGGTTTTACCATGTTGGCCAGGCTGGTCTGGAACTCCTGACCTCAAGGAATCCACCTGCCTCGGCCTCCCAAAGTGCTAGAATGACAAGCGTGAGCCACCGCCCCTGGTCTACAATACGATTGTTAATAATGTGAATACTAATATATTTAAATGTACAAGTAGAGCATTATTTCCTGGAGACAGACATAGGAACAGGAACTGCCATGGTAACCTCCTGGGCACCCTGCTGTGTGGTCACCATGGGTCACCCAGGATTATTGTAAATGCCCCGTATCAGCCAGCAGCCTCCAGAGGCAGAGGAGGCCCACTGTCAGCAGGGAGAAGACGGCGTCTGCAAGCCCAGGAGAGAGGCCTCAGGAGGAACCAGCCCTGCCCACACTTGGATCTCAGACGTCCAGCCTCCAGGACTGTGGGAGAATCAATATGTGTTGTTCATAAGCCGCCCAGTCTATGGTATTCTGTGACAGCAGCCTGAGATGGACTAAGACATCCCATAAGAAGAGGAGATGAGGACACAGACACACCAGGGACGAGCCTGTGAGGACACAGGGAGAAGACGGCGTCTCCAAGCCCAGGTGAGAGATCTCAGGAGGAACCAGCCCTGCCCACACCTGGATCTCAGACTTCCAGCCTCCAGAACTGTGGGAGAATCAATGTCTGTTGTTGATAACCCCCCAGTCTATGGTATTCTGTGATAGCAGCCTGAGATGGACTAAGACATCCCATAAGAAGAGGAGATGAGGGCACAGACACACACAGAGGGGTGACTTCTCCCTCTGAATACACAGGGAGAAGACAGTGTCTACAATCCCTGGGGACTGGAGAGAAAGGGATCCTGTGGTTCCCGAGGCCTGCACTGCCGGAGATTGTCACACAGAATGAGTTTTCCAACTTCGAACCCCATGTCCACCTTCCCCAAGAATCCGCAGGGATAACTGAGGCTGCCCTCCCTCCTCCCTTCCTCCCATTCAGGCGTCCGCATCCGTTCCTGGTGCTTCAAAGGAATGTGTGACTGGTGGTGTCCATCACCAGTGGCCCTGATGTCATCAAAACGCTTGTTGATGTGTGGGTGTGTGGAGATTAGATAAGATGCATGGGTCCTGGCTGGGCCACGATGCTCTGTCCTGCCAGGGTTCATAGCCAAGGTGACTGATAAAGGTGTGTTCCCCTCACACCCATCTAACTTACACAACTGTGGGGGCTCCCCTCATGTGTGGCTCAGGCCTCTTCCTGCGTACTGTGGACAAGGTAGCAAGGTTGTGCTGACGGCCGGGGGAGGAGGCTCACTTGGGACCTGTGTGTTGCGTTTCGGTGGGGCGGCTTATGAGACACAGACTTGACTTTTTCTTCTCTTTTTGAGATGGAGTGTTGCTCTGTCACCCAGCCTGGAGTGCAGTGAGGGGTGCACCACACAGGAGGGGTGCCCCACAGTTCTGTGAGCCACCACGCCCGGCCAGATGCATTCTGGTTTTAAGCCCACCTTGCAGAGGTCTGTATCCCACCCATCTACTAAGCTGCTGCTGTCTACATTGAAATAAAAAAGGAGAGGGGGCCAGGCGCAGCGGCTCATGCCTGTCATCCCAGCACTTTGGGAGGCTGAGGTGGGCGGATCACCTGAGGTCAGGAGTTCGAGATCAGCCTGGCCAACATGGTGAAATCCTGTCTCTACTAAAAATACAAAACTATGCCAGGCGTGGTGGCAGGTGCCTGTAGTCCCAGCTACTCGGGAAGCTGAGGCAGGAGAATTCGCTTGAACCCGGGAGGTGGAGGTTGCAGCGAGCTGAGATAGCACCACTGCACTCCAGCCTGGGTGAGAGAGAGTCTATCTTAAAAAAAAGAAAGAGAAAGAAAGAGAAAGAGAGAAAGAGAAAGAGAAAGAAAGAGAGAAAGAGAAAGAAAGAGAAAGAAAGAAGGAGAAGATTCTCTGTCATGACCTTCAACAGTGGAGAGGGCACTGAGTCTCCTGGGCTGAAGCAGTAGGCGTCTGCCCACTCATGTGTAAGTTAAATGACAGGGATTACATGGTTCTGAAGGATGGGTGAAGTAGATGGATCTGGACTGTTAAGAGAAACTGTCAATGTTGACGGCAGAGAAACTGGAGAGGCTGAAATGCCAGCTCCTCTTCTGTTCGATCGACTTGCTGAAATGCCTTTGAGATCCTCTTGGCTTACAAGGAACCCATTGAGTCCGCTGGGAACGTTAGAATTGTATTTATTTATTTATATTTATTTATGAGTTGGAGTCTCCCTTTGTAGCCCAGGCTGCAGTGCAGTGGCACGATCTCGGCTCACCGCAACCTCCATGTCCCGGGTTCAAGTGATTCCCCTGCCTCAGCCTCCTGAGTAGCTGGGATTACAGGCACCCGCCACCTCGCCCGGCTAATGTTTGTATTTTTAGTAGAGATGGGGGTTTCACCATATTGGCCGGGCTGGTCTCGAACTCTTGACCTTGTGATCCGCCCACCCAAAGTGATCAGCCTCCTACAGTGCTGGGATGACAGGTGTGAACCACCGTGCCCGGCCAGGATTGTATTTTTAAATTTGGGTCTTTGTGTGTGTGTGTGTGTGTGTGTGTGTGAGAGAGAGAGAGAGAGAGAGAGAGAGACAGGATCCCTCTGTTGCCCAGGCTGAAGTGCAGTGGCGTGATCTTGGCTCACTGCTGTGTCCACCTCCTGGACCCAAGTGATCATCCTGCCTCAGCCTCCCAAGTAGCCGGGACCACGAGTGTGCACCACCATGCCTAGGTAATTTTTATATTTTTTGTAGAGACAGGTGTCTCACTATGTTGCCCAGGCTGGTCTTGAACTCCTGGGCTCAAGCCATCCAACCTCCTCGGCCTCTGAAACTGCTGGGATTACAGGCATGAGCTACTGCACCTGGCCTATTCTTTAAGAGTGTGTCTGTGTGTGTGTGTGTGTGTGTGTGTGTGTGTGAGAGAGAGAGAGAGAGAGAGAGTTGGAGTCTCGCTCTGTCACCGAGGCTGGAGTAGTTCAGTGGCGTGATCTTGGCTCACGGCAACCTCTGTCTCCTGGGTTCAAGCGATTCTCCTGCCTCAGCCTCCTGATTAGCTGGGACTACAGGCATGCGCCACCATACCTGGCTAATTTTTATATTTTTAGTAATATAAGTATTTTAGCAAAATAAATGAGGTTTCACCATGTTGTCCAGGCTGGTCTTGAACTCCTGACCTCAGGTGATCTGCCCACCTCGGCCTCCCAAAGTGCTGGGATTACAGGCGTGAGCCACTGCATCCGGCCTATTCTTTAAATTTTTCGTGTGTGTGTGTGTGTGTGTGTGTGTGTGTGTGTGTGTGTGTTGGAGTCTTGCTCTGTCCAGGCTGGAGTAGTTCAGTGGCACAATCTCGGCTCACTGCAACCTCTGCCTCCCAGGTTCAAGCGATTCTCCTGCCTCAGCCTCCTGATTACCTGGGATTACCGGCGTGTGCCACCCTGCCCTGCTAATTTTTGTATTTTTAGTAAAGACGGAGTTTCACCGTGTTGACCAGGCTGGTCTCGAACTCCTGACCTCAGGCAATCTGCCTGCCTCAGCCTCCCAAAGTGCTGGGATTACAGGTGTGCACCACCATGCCCAGCTAATTTTTGTATTTTTAGTAAAGACCGAGTTTCACCGTGTTAGCCAGGATGGTCTCAAACTCCTGACCTCAGGCGATCTGCCCGCCTCGGTCTCCCAAAGCGCTGGGATTACAGGCGTGAGCCACCGCGCCGGGCTGACCTGTGCATCTTTTTTTCTCTGACCACATATCCTTGACCCCCTAGGGACATAGTTAATACCGTGCAGTTAACTTCCCTTCGCCACAGCTCTTGGCAGAATTCCAGGTGACTTATTTTATCCTAACGAAATAGATGACAAAAAGCCCTTTGATGTTTGTGTTGACTCCATCTTCCAGCGGAGAAAAGTCACAAGGAAAAGAAAAGGCGAAAATATTTACCCTTCACGGGTTCCCTTCATGTATCACAAACAGTGACCTGCAGGGAAGCTCACATAAATGTAATTCAGAAAAACTTTCTGTGGCCGGGCGCGGCGGCTCACGCCTGTAGGCCCAGCATCTTGGGAGGCCCAGGCAGGTGGATCACGAGATCAGGAGATCGAGACCATCCTGGCTAACACAGTGTAACCCCGTCTCTACTAAAAATGCAAAAAAAACTAGCCGGGCGCGGTGGCAGGCGCCTGTAGTCCCAGCTACTCGGGAGGCTGAGGCAGGAGAATGGCATGAACCTGGGAGGCGGAGGTTGCAATGAGCCAAGATCGCGCCACTGCACTCCAGCCTGGGCGACAGAGCAGGACTCTGTCTCTAAAAAACAAAACAAAAAAAGGCTGGGTGTGGTGGCTCATGCCTGTAATCCCAGCACTTTGGGAGGCCGAGGCAGACGGATCACTTGAGGTCAGGAGTTCGTGACCAGCCTGGCCAACATGGTGAAACCCCGTTTCTACTAAAAATACAAAAATTAGCTGGGCATGGTGGTGGGGGCCTGTAGTCCCAGCTACTCCAGAGGCTGAGGCAGGAGAATCGCTCGAACCCAGGAGGCGGAGGTTGCAGTGAGCCGATATCACGCCATTGCACTCCAGCCTGGGTGACAGAGGGAGACTCGGTCTCAAAAAAAAAAAAAAAAAAAAAAAGAAAGAAAGAAAAGCTTGTTGTGATCCATCAGACGTTTCTGTTGTTAAAGAAAAAGCAACATCAACCGTTCACCTCTTGTTCACTCATCGGCTCACTCAACCCAAATGACCTTCATTTCTTAGGACACTCCATCCCATCATTTCTCCAGTTAGTGTTGATTTGTGCTGTTAACACGCAAACCCACGTCACGTTCCTGCTTTACGGTTGTGACTTCCAGTCTTGGTGTACTTGGAAGGGACTTCCAGCGTGGAAAGAAAAGGGAGGGGTAAGAGAGCATCTCTGGATCTTCCTGGCATATTCCTCCTCCTCCTCCAAGGTCAGCTGAATAGCACAGAGCTTATCTCCACACCAGCCAACTCCCACTCTTCCTGTCATGGAACATAAGGAAGAAACACAGGATTCTCCTCTTTTCTCAGTTGCATAAGCAGATCCTTAGGCGAACATCCGAAGAGACGTCAGAGAATGTTTGTCCGTGCCAGATGCCCTCCGGGGCACAGTCTGCGTCTGCTTTGCTTGGCCTGGCACGGGAGCTTGAGGTGTCTACAGAGAAGAGTATTGAGAGTTTGCTAGAAGGATGTTTCGTCCTGAATCTGCACAGGGCTGCCCTAGGATTGGGTTATCAGGGGAGGCCTATGTCCTGGTCCTGTAGGTCACCATCCTATTGTTACTAAAATGGGTCCTTCTCGGGCCGGGCGTGGTGGCTCACACCTGTCATTTGGGAGGCTGAGGCGGGCGGAACATGAGGTCAGCAGATCGAGACCATCCTGGCTAACACGGTGAAACCCCGTCTCTACTAAAAATACAAAAAAATAGCCGGGCGAGGTGGCGGGCACCTGTAGTCCCAGCTACTCGGGAGGCTGAGGCAGGAGAATGGCGTGAACCTGGGAGGCGGAGCTTGCAGTGAGCTGAGATCGCACCACTGCACTCCAGCCTGGGCGACAGAGCGAGACTTTGTATCCAAAAAAAGTCCCTCTCCAGACTCCAACAGGGTTCTTGGACCTCAGGCAAGAAAGAATTTGGGGCAAGTCCATACAGTGAAAGCAAGTTTATTAAAAAAGTAAAGGAATAGGCCAGGCACAGTGGCTCATGCCTGTAATCCCAACACTTTGGGAGGCCAAGGCGGGTAAATCACTTGAGGCCAAGAGTTCGAGACCGGCCTGACCAACACAGTGAAACCTTGTCTCTGTTAAAAATACAAAATCAGCCAGGCGTGGTGGCACAGGCCTGTAATTCCAGCTACTTGGGAGGCCGAGGCAGGAGAATCGCTTGAATCTGGGAGATGGAGGTTGCAGTGAGTTGAGATTGCACCACTGCACTCCAGCCTGGGCGACAAGACTGAGACCCCGTCTCAAAAAAAAAGTAAAGAAATAAAGAATACCTACTCCATTGCCCAGCGGCCCTGAGGGCTGCTGTTTGGCTATCTTTATGGTTATTTCTTGATGATGTGCTAAACAAGGTGGATTATTGATGAGTTTTTCTGCGTAGTGGAGGGGATTTGCTAGAGTTAAGGGTTCCTCCCCCTTTTAGACCATATAGGGTAACTTTGGGTCATTGCCATATGGCATTTGTAAACTGTCATGGCGCTGGTGGCAGTGTCTTTTAGCAGGCTAACACGTTATAATGAGCGTAGAAAGAGCAGTGAGGATGACCAGGGGTTGCTCTCTTTGCCATCTTGGATTTGGTGGGATTTGGCCGACTTCTTGACTGCAACGTGTTTTACCAGCAGCGTCTTCATGACCTGTATCTTGTGCCGACCTCCTATCTCATCCTGTGACTAAACATGCCTCACCTCCTGCGGATGCAGCCCAGTCAGTCTTAGCCTCATTTTACCCAACGCCCTATGCAAGATACATTCAGTCTGGTTCCAGCCTCTGACCCTAGGTTCCAGGGATTACGGCACGAACATATCGTCTTCAGGAGACTAACCCACCATGGTAAGGGAACGCCCAACAATTACCATACTTATTACCTTTCCAGGTAGGTGCCTCTCTATCCCAGCTCCTTCCTTGTGTTCTTTTCTTCACAAGTATTTTCAGAGCTGCCCTTGGCCATCTGCACAATGCATGGTGAAAGAAATGGATGCTTGCTCTCAGCGCACACATCCTTGCCTGACAGTTTCTCGCCTAGCAGCAATTTTGGCTTCCCAAGGGAGATCTTCTCCTTTGCCCTTGTGGGGCTTGCTGAAAATCAACTCATCATGAGGCAGATTAATAAGAGAAAAGACATACAATTTTTTTTATTTTAACTGTGAGCATGAGGAGAATCGCAGAGTGAATACTCAATATCCCAGTGTAACCTCCTTTCAGATGGCGAGAGGGGACATGGGGAATCTAGGTAATTCTGTTAAGTGGTGATAAGTGATGACTAGGAAGATTGAATGGATACTTGGGAGAATGAATAGGGGGAGGAAACAGAGATTGACTTATTAATGGTTCTCTTTGGAAATTAAATACTCCTTGAAGACCAGTCATTACTTTGTAAAAGGGTCTGTTCGAGCGGGCTTACATCTTAGCATTCTTTCCTGTAATCAGGAAGAAGTTCCCAGGGAGGGAGGGAAAGGGATTTGGGTTGGCTATGTGTCCCCACTCACATCTCACCTTGATTTGTAATAATCCCCACATGTTAAGGAAGGGGCCCTGCGGGAGGTCATTGAATGATGGGGGCAGGTGCTTCCTGTGTTGTTGTTATGATAGTGATTAAGTCTCACAGGATCTGATGGTTTTAGAAAGGCAGGTTCCTCTGCACATGCCCTCTTGCCTGCCGCCATGGAAGATGTGCTTTTACTCCTCCTTTGTCTTCCACTAAGATTGTGAGGCCTCCCCATGTGGAACTATGAGTCAATGAAACCTGTTTCCTGTATAAATTACCTAGTCTCAGATACGGGTATGTCTTCATTAGCAGCGTAAGAACAGACTAATACAGAAAGGAAAAAAAAAAGTGTTTTACTTGGCAGATGTCTCAGGTGTTTATGTCAATATGGGAAAAGTCCCTTCCAAGGCCTTTTGATCTCTAAGGGTTTTTAATTTAAAATAATCGTTTTACAAAGGAGCTGTATTTTGGGGTGAAATTCTCTGTACAGAGCCAGGAATTCATCACAGAGGAGATAATTCTGTTTTATCAGAGAGTGACCAAGAGCTGTGTTGATCTCATGTATTTGGGGGGGGGGGTTACTCTTTGTTCCGTTGATGCTCAAGGAAGGCAACAGCTTTGGGAAAAATTCAATATGTGTCCGTGAAACTGAGAACCTTTGGGAGTTTCCATAGTTTGGATATGGGTTATTTGCTCCCACCAAATGTCATGTTGAAATTTGATCTCCAGTGTTGGAGGTAGGGGTAGTGGGAGATGTTTGGGTCCTGGGGGTGGATCCCTCCTGAATAGATTAATGCCCTCCCTCAGGGCTGAGTAAGTTCTCACTCCATTGATGCCCTCAAGAGATGCTTGTCAGAAGAGTCTGGCACGTCCAACCCGTCTCTCTTTCTTCCTGTGTCTCTGTGTGATCTCTGCACACTGGCTCCCCTCTGCCTTCCATCATGAATGGAAGCTCCTTGAGGTCCTCAAGGTCTTTGAAAAGAAGATGCTGGTGCTATGCTTTTTGTACAGCCTGCAGAACTGTGAGCCAAATGAACTGCTTTTCTTCATCAAATACCCAGCCTCAGGTATTCCTCGATAGCAACATAAAACAGATTAAGACAGGGCCGCATACTCATAGCTATCTTTTCACGTATGACTGAAATGAGGAGATGAGGACACAGACACACACAGATGGACGACCCTGTGAGGTCTCAGGGAGAAGATGGCATCTACAAGCCAAGGAGAGAGGCTGCAGGAGGAAGCAGCCCCGCAATGCCTTGATCTCAGACTTCCAGCCTCCAGGACTCTGGAAAATAAATATCTATTGAAGTCACCTGGTCTGTGGTCCCTTTGTAATGGCGGCCTTAGCCAACTAATACACTCCTCAAAAGCCTGACACATACGCTCATTTGGAGATTTGGGAGGTGTGGTTGGAAATGACATGATTGAAAGTCTACCGGGCATTCCACATCAATCTTTCTGTCATCCTCTCCAAACCTCTGGGATGGTTTATCTTCCTCTCTTATAGAAATCACATCTCCCTTCTGACAACATAAAGATTCCAGACAACAGGCTCTTCAGAAACAAGTGCTCACACTCGGGTTCTCTGTTAACTCTTCCTAAAGACGCCAGAGATTGGGAGAGAGATTGGGGCTGGAGGGGCGACCGACGGACAAAATCAGGACTGTAGGGTAGGGAGAGGGGGGCAGAGACAGGCTGGATGAGTTTTACAGGTTTCCTGAAGCAACACCTCTCATTTTGGGCTCCTGGGGTCATTCACTGCCTGTTATGGGCCAAATTGTGTCCCTCTCCAATTTTATACATGGAAGTCTTCACCCCCAGGACTTCAGAATGTGACTGTGTTTGGAGATGGGGTCTCTTTAAAGAGGTGATTAAGGCACAATGAGGTTATTAGGGTGAGCCGTGATCTTATAGGAATGGTGTCTTTATAAGAAGAGGAGATGAGGACACAGACATACACAGAGGGACGAGCCTGTGAGGACACAGGGAGAAGACGATGTCTCCAAGCCCAGGAGAGGGGCCTCAGGAGGAACCAGCCCTGCCCACACCTGGATCTCAGACTTCCAGCCTCCAGGACTGTGGGAGAATCAATGTCTGTTGTTTCTAAGCCACTAAGTCTGTGGTATTCGGTGATAGCAGCCTGAGATGGACTGAGACATCTCATAAGAAGAGGAGATGAGGACACAGATACACACAGAGGGACGACCCTGTGAGGACCCAGGGAGAAGACGGCGTCTCCAAGCCCAGGAGAGAGGCCTCAGGAGGAACCAGCCCTGCCCACACCTGGATCTCAGACCTCCAGCCTCCAGGACTGTGGGAGAATCAATGTCTGTTGTTTCTAAGCCACCCAGTCTATGGTATTCTGTGACAGCAGCCTGAGATGGACTGAGACACCTCATAAGAGGAGGAGATGAGGACACAGACACACACAGAGGGACGAGCCTGTGAGGACACAGGGAGAAGACGGTGTCTCCAAGCCCAGGAGAGAGGCCTCAGGAGGAACCAGCCCTGCCCACACCTGGATCTCAGGCTTTCAGCCTCCAGGACTTCGGAAAATAAATGTATACTGTTTAAGCCACCCAGTCTGTGGTCGTTTGTTATGGCAGCCTTAGCCAACTAATATGCTCCTCAAAAGCCTGGCACGTAGGCTCAGTTGGAGATTTGGGAGGTGCGGTTGGAAACGAAGACCCCGAAAAGTTTAGATTTCTATGGGAAGGAAGATGCAGACTGCAAATCTTTAGGATACGTGCTGACCTGTCTCCTAAAGGAAACACATTATTCCCAGGCACTTGTCTTCCATTTGGCAACCAACCACATACAATGTGTGAGACCTTTTTTACGAGGCTGGTTTAATTAAAAATTCACATCCTCCTGACACTTTAAATATAGGAGCGTTAAGATACGTGGCCCTAAAAATTTGCAGTGGCTGGGATTTTGAGGAGGGATGTTTCATTGTCAGCTTGGGAAAATAGGTTCTGTTGACATCTTTCAGCTTAGCTATTCTTCTTCTTTGTCGTTACGGAAGTACAATGGGGAATTTTTTAGAAGCACATCTATTACCTTTGATTTTGTGTCATATACAAAGGGGAATGTTTTTATTCTTCCAAACCCCATAAAAGCCAGAGATGCATTTTCATAGCCCTCTCCTGGCATAAAACTGCCCTTGAAATTTCTGGATCAAGAACATATTATTTTCTGACGGCTTTTTTTTTTTTTTTTTTTTTTTTCCTGGTGATTTATCTCAAAAGCTTCAACTTTTCCCCTCCTGTTAGCAGAATACAAGTGAGTAGTAAAGGACTATCCATTTTTTATTTTCTTCTACAGTAGAATTTTTTTCTTCGCTTACAAATACAGGTGCCCCTGGATTCAGAGAATTGCACTTTTCCATGCCACTAAATTCGGACACCACCGTGGACTCTGAATTTGAGCAGAAGTGAGATGTGTCACTTCCTATCAGAAGCTTGGCTCATGGTTGTATTTGGAGAACATAATTACATAATTTTTTAAAAATTTTATTTTAAGTTCTGGGATACATGTGCAGAACGTGCAGGTTTGTTACATAGGTGTATATGTGCCTTGATGGTTTGCTGCACCTGTCAACCTGTCATCTAGGTTTTAAGCTGCACATGCATTAGGTATTTGTCCTAATGCTCTCCCTCCCATCACCCTCAACCCCTGTGACAGGCCCCTGTGTGTGATGTTCCCCTCCTTGTGTCCAAGTGTTCTCATTGTTCAACTCCCACTTATGAGTGAGAACATGCGGTGTTTGGTTTTCTGTTCCTGTGTGAGTTTGCTGAGAAGGATGGTTTCCAGCTTCATCCGTGTCCCTGCAAAGGACATGAACTCATTCTTTTTTATGGCTGCGTAGTATTCCATGCTGTATATGTGCCACATTTTCTTTATCCAGTCTGTCATTGATGGGCATTTGGGTTGGTTCCAAGTCTTTGCTATTGTAAACAGCGCTGCTATAAACATGCGTGTGCATGTGTCTTTATAGTAGAATGATTTACAATACTTTGGGTACAAGCCCAGTAATGGGATGGCTGGGTCAAATGGCATTCTGGTTCTAGATCCTTGAGGAATGGCCCCACTGTCTTCCACAGCCCTGGGTCCTAGTCTGAAGATGACAAAGAGTGAAGATCCCATTGGTGAGCAGGTAGTATGGGTGGGAAACAGACTTTGGTGATGTTAGCTGCTGAGATTCTGGGGTTGTTTGTTATAGCAGCATCACCTGGTCTGTCCTGACTAATACACATATCGATGATTTACTTGCCATGGAATTACTTTGTTCAGCAGTGTGTTCATAGAATGAAAACGCTTCTTTGTGCAAAACACACTAGCTAATGATATAGACCCTTAGTTCCATGAGCATTTTCTACCTTGTATTCCTTGGTGCAAGGATTTACCAAATTATTTGGCACTTGTATCAAGGGTGTTCATATAAAGAGGAAGCAGCTTAATTTTGCTTGTTTCCCAAGCAATCTGTTCAGGGTGGTCTAGACACAGAGCGGACAGACTAAGGAAAATGACCCAATGAAGATATTTTCCAGGACATGTTCCCTGGGTGTGCTGTGGGGATGACCACATTTAAGTCTAGTAAGATTAAAGATCAGAGCTGGATACTGCTGAAACTTGAGTGTCCTAAGAATTCCTTATTAAAGGTATTCCATGGAGAGATCTGAGGTCTCGCCACATGAGCTGAAAATGGTCTTATTTGGAGGGATCAAATTAATCAGCTCACAACAAGATGCTTGTATACTTGTGGTACTGAGAACTCAGTGACAGATACCTTTTTGTTTCTTCTTTGAGACAGAGTCTTACTCTGCTGCCCAGGCTGGAGTGCAGTGGCATGACCATAGCTCATAGCCCCCTTGAACTCCTGGGCTCAAGATATCCCCTCAACTCAGCCTTCTGGGTGACTAGAACCACAGGTGTGCGCCACCACAGCTGGCTAATATTGTAATGCTGAGACCTTCATCTGTACAAAAAATAAACAAAAAATAGCCAGGTGTGATGGTGCACACTTGTAGTCCCAGCTATTTTGAAGGCTGAGGTGGGAGGATTGCTTGAGCCTAGGAGTTTGAGGCTACAGGGAGCCACAACTGCACCACTGCACTCCAGCCTGAGCAACACAGTGATGTTGCCCAGGCTAGCCTTGAATTCCTGACCTCAGGCAATCCTCCCACCTTGGCCTCCCAAATTGCTGGGATTACAGGTGTGGGCCACCGCACTCAGCCAGTGTTGAATACTTTCTGATGGCAGGTTGAGAAGACATGGCAGGTAGAAGAAATAAGTTCCTAGGGCCAACCACATGGGGGCAGACTTTGTTGGGGCACCATGGCAACAGTTCCCAGTGGCAGGACCTGACGTTTCAGGAGCTAGGGAGAAGGGAGGCCATGGAATACAGGTTGAGAGGTGGTAAGGACAGTCCCAAATGTTGCCTATCCCAGTTTTGTTCAGCAGAAGTCCCAGTTGTTGATTCCTTTTGTGGGCTGAAGGTATCATTTGGCTTTTTCTGCCCAATGTGATGTTTGTGAGATTCATTCGTATCATCCAGAGGTAGGAGGCTCCTGGATTTTACAGCTCAGGGTAACTTGGGGAACTGGAGGCAGAGCTTACTTCTGTTAATAACTAAAATAATAACTGCGATAGTTGACATTTACCCAGTTCTTACAGTGTCTAAGGGGCTATCCCAAGAGCTTCCTTTATGTGTGTTGCCTCGTTTAATTTTACAGCCTTCTCGTCGTGCTTACACCATTATTACCCAAAATTGCAAGTGCACAAACTGAGACCTAGAGAGTTTCATGACTAGCTGTGCATGCTTGGAAAAGTTTATGACAGTGCTGGGTTTCCAGCTTCACTCAGTGTGGCTGAGAGCTTGTAACCACTGGGCTTCTGCCCACAGGAAGCAAGCAGGGTGAGGATGGACTGGGTTCCTGGTAATCTTGATTCCGACTCTTTGATAGTAATTAGACACACATCTAGCTGAGGTGCCATCAGCCCTGTTGTTTCCTGAGGGAGCTTTGATGCTGATGGTAGGGTCAGCTTTTCAACTGTGCCTTTGCAGCCCTTGGAATAAATCGCATTGTCGGAAGCACTGAGTCACCATCTTCAAAGCAGGCGGCAAAGGCCTTCAGAGCTGCTCCAGGGAATGCAGACAGCTCAGCCGAGTTTGTTTGCCTTCTGGAAATGTCAGATTTGGAGGTTCATCGCATTTGTCAGGGGAGCAACGCGCCTCTGTTTGACATCGCCTCACCCTGCCGTGCGGTTCTGCGTCTCTTCTATGCTCCTGAAGGTCTCAGAGAGCCAGGCTGCAGTCCAAGTGTCACCCCTTAATTTCCGCAGGCAGGCTGTTCTCCCGTGTCAGGGAACAACCTGAGTTTCAGAAAAGTGTCAATTTTGTGCTGCCAAGGAAGAATTTGGGCTTAGGCAAATTGTAAGGTCATAGCGGATGCAAGCCCCAACTTTAGTTCCGAATCTTGTTTTAATTATGATTTCAGGCTAATGCAACACATTGAAATATGTGACAAGATAGCGTATGTAAGAATATAGAATTAATCAACTGAAATGCTAGATTTGTTTTGTTTTTACTCCAACGACTAGTTAGACATACTCATGACACAAGAGTCACGTAGTCTACTTTTGAGACTGTAAGAGAGAAAAACTAGGAGCTCAGAAAGCAGAGTTTGATTGGCGTCAAGCACTGGGTAAGTGGGAAGAACAGGGAGAAGAATGAGTTTCTATCCTTCCTCTGTCTTTGTTCTGCTGCCGGTAAGCCCGGTTCATCTGTTGTTGTTGTTTTTTTTCCCAAGGGGATCTGGTACAGAATGCAGCATCTACCAACCACAGGCACTGGATGTAACTGTGCTCTGGCAGGCTTCCTTCTTGGGAAAACATGAAGAAATCAGAGGCATTTTTACTGTGTCTGCGAGGGTAGCTGGCAGGCTGGCAGGGCTAATCTCCTTCACCTTCTCGGGAGATTACACTGGTCTGTTTTAATTTGCTTAATTGTGCACTAAGCCTTATCTTTTCCTTGCTGGTGCTTGTTCTTAGTCTACCATGCAAGAGAATTAAGATTTATTGGTTGGCCGGGTACGGTGGCTCACTCTTGTAATCCCAACACTTTGGAGGGCCAAGACGGGCGGATCACGAGGTCAGGAGATCGAGACCATCTTGGCTAACACGATGAAACTTTGTCTGTACTAAAAATACAAAAATTAGTGTGGTGTGGTGGTGGGCACCTGTAGTTCCAGCTACTCAGGAGGCTGAGGCAGGAGAATGGCGTGAACTCGGGAGGCAGAGCTTGCAGTGAGCTGAGATTGTGCCACTATCCTCCAGCCTGGGCAACATAGCAAGACTCCATCTCAAAAAAAAAAAAAAATTCGTAGGTAAGGAATGCGTGGAGGGTTCTTTTATAATGTATCAATGCACAGCATGGATGGAAAGCGTTCTTAGATCGAAAGAGCGTGCCCAGGTTATTTCCACAAATGAAACTACCCATAAACCGACTGAGGTCCAGATGGTGACTCACCATCAGCCGCTCCCTGGAGAGCTCCACACACATACCTGCTGACAGTCACCGTCCCCCTGCTGCCATCACGGTCTTCTCATGCTGCTGGTAGTTTTGACCATCTTCATACTTCCTGCAAATACATCCTAGAGTATGTGGTTTTGGGGGTTGAGAGTCTAATTCAGCCTTTTCTGCCTAAGATTCATCCATGTCATGGTGTCTCAGTATAGCTATTTCATTGTCCATAATGTTTAGCATTTTCTTGGGTGAACACATCACAGCTTATTTATGCACTCTGCTACCGATGGACATTTCAGAAGTTTCCCATTTGCAGATCCTGTCAACCAGGTATCAGGGAGCATTCTTGTCCATAGTATTGGTGACATATGTGTGACTATTGCTAGGGGTTTTCTACCTAGGGGTGGACTCAGTGTGTCGTGGGCTGGAGGACTATTTTGAAAAGAATGCTGTAAATTCGGTGAAAAGAGGCAATGACAGATGACACAAATCTACCTACAACGAAGAAGGTGTTAGTGGGCAGATTCTTCTACAGAAATCATCACGCTCTTCATCCACGTCCCCACTAAACTGAGGAGAAACTTGGAGAGGGAAGAACCCTTTGCCTAAGATCCCTGGATGACTTGTATTCTGACAGAAGCTCAGAGAAATTCTGAAGGAAAAGGTTGGTATTTGATTGAAACCAATTTTGACACGCTTTGTGAGTTTTTAAACCTTCCCAGGGGCATTCATTGCCTTAAAATTCTAAAAAAAAAAAAATTAGGGCCATCTTAAAAGAGCTGGTGGTTATAGACAAATCAGGCCATCTAGCAGAAGCACGAAAGAATGGATGTAAAATGAAACTCACCTGTAGACAAATCAGGCCATCTAGCAGAAGCACGACAGAGTGGATGTAAAATGAAACTCACCGTGGCATATTGGAACACTCACTACCTTAGTTTGTTTGTTGTTGCTATGACTGGATACCTAAGACTTGGTAATTTATAATGAAAAGAAATATATTTATGAGAGTTCTGGAGGCTGGGAAGTGCAAGGATGAGGAGCTGCATCTGGCGAGGACCTTCTTGCTAGTGGGGACTCTCTCTGGGGAGTTTTGAGATGGGACAGGCCTCCTGTGACACAGAGGCTCATGGGAGAAAAACAACCTTTTTTTGATCGCAGACCTGCTTTTGGTCACAGACCTGCTCTGGTGGTAACTCACCCACACCTTTGAGAACCCATTAATTGACTAATTCATGGAGGGATTCATCCATCCATGAGGGCAGAGCCTCATGTAAACACTGTTACCTTGGGAACCCAGCCTCAACATGACTTTTGGTACGGGCAAACCATATTCTAACCATAGCACTTACAAACCGTCTGCTTATGTTGGATTAAATTTAGGTGGTTGAATATACGATCAGAGCTGTGAATCTTTGGTGTGATTTATCTAACAGAGCTCTCACAGTCCTCATGCTCTACTGAGCCCTCTCTGTCAGCATAGGTGGCATTTGCTACACAGGTGGACGCTGAAGTTGGCAGCTGAACTTGGCAAGCAACAGGAGAGAGACTGATGGGTTAGATTCATTATACATTAGTACTATTTTATATTTGTTAGAAAAAAATTGCAAAACTGAACGATTATTGTTAATCTTATTATTATTTTGAGAAGGGGTCCTGCTCTATCGCTCAGGCTGGAGTACAGTGGTGCAATCGCAGCTCACTGCAGCCTCAAACTCTATACTGTAGCTGTGACCATACTGCAGCTCTGACCATAACACAGCTCTGAGTATACCACAGCTCTGACTTCACTGCATAGCTCACCGTACTGTAGATCTGAACATACCACAGCTCTGGCCATAGCATAGCTCTGACTATCCGCCAGCTCTGACTATGCTGTAGACCTGACTATGCTGTAGGTCTGATTACACAGCAGCTCTGATCATACCACAGCTCTGACCATAGCACAGCTCTGACTATACCCCCAGCTCTGACTTTAGTGCAGATCTGAACATACTGCAGCTCTGGTCGTACTGCAGCTCTGATCATACTACAGCTCTGACCATAGTACAGCTGTGACTATCCACCAGTTCTGACTATGCTGAAGATCTTAGTAGGCTGTAGGTCTGATTACATTGCAGCTCTGACCGTAGCACAGCTCTGACTATACCCCAGTTCTGACTATGCTGTAGATCTGATTATACTGCAGCTCTGGCCATATTGCAGCTCTGATCATACCACAGCTCTGACCATAGCATAGCTCTGACTATACCCCAACTCTGACTATACCCCAGCTCTGACTATGCTGTAGGTCTGATTATACTGCAGCTCTGACCATACCACAGCTCTGACCATAGCAAAGCTCTGACAATATGCCAGCTCTGACTATGCTGTAGGTCTGATTATACTGCAGCTCTGACCATACCGGGACTCTGTCCATAGCACAGCTCTGACTATACCACAGCTCTGACTTTACTGCAGATTGGACTGTGCTGCAGCTGTGACCATATTGCAGCTCCTACTGCAGCACAGCTCCAACCATACCGCAGCTCTGACTGTACGGCAGCTCTGACCATAACTTAACTTGGACCATACCGCAGCTCTGACCATAGCACAGCTCTGACTGTACGGCAGCTCTGACCATACGTCAGCTCTGACCATACCACAGATCTGGCCATTGCACAGCTCTGACTCTACCGTAGCTCTGACTATACTGTCGATCTCACTACACTGCAGCTGTAATCATACTGCAGCTCTGACCATAGCACGGCTTTCACCATATCTCAGTTCCGACCATACCACAGATCTGACCGTACCGCAGCTTTTACCATGCCACCGCTCAACCATGCTACAGCTCTGACCCTACCACAGCTCTGACCATAGCATGGCTTTCACCATATCTCAGTTCCGACCATACCACAGCTCTGACCATACCGCAGCTTTTACCATGCTGCAGGTCTGACCATGCCACAGCCCTGACCATGCCACAGCTCTGACCCTACCACAGCTCTGACCATAGCATGGCTTTCACCATATCTCAGTTCCGACCATACCACAGATCTGACCGTACCGCAGCTTTTACCATGCTGCAGGTCTGACCATGCCACAGCTCTGACCATGCCACAGCTCTGACCCTACTGTAGATCTGACTACATTTCAGCTGTAACCATAGTGCAGCTCTGACCATACCCTAGATGTGATCAGACTTCAGCTCTGACCATCCTGCAACTCTGACCAGACCTCAGTGCTGACCATACCATAGATCTGACTGTGCGGCAGCTCTAAGCATACTGCAACTGTCACCGCACTGCAGGTGTGACCATACTGCGGCTCGGACCTCACTGCAGATCTGACTGTGCGGCAGCTCTGAGCCTAGCACAGCTCTGTTCGTGCTGCGGAAAGTGAAGGAGACGAGAGAGAGAACTAAGGCTGCAATGCTGTTTGCATAGCTTGTTGGCACGGCTGCCAGGGGTCGTGGATTCAAAGTTAGGAGTGCTGCTGCTCCTCCCAGGGATGAGTCTGCCTCAGCATCCTTGCAGAGTCGGTCCTGGGGGGTTGAGGCAGCCGTGCACCTGTGGTCTCTCTGGCCAGTTTTCCGGTGGGTGTCAGAGCAGTGGCTGAAACTGTCAATGAAACCCTCAGAGTCTGAGATCTCAGAAGTCTTCTCAGGTGTCCCACATGGCACCTTTTTTTTCCTCTTTAAAATATAAACTTTTTTTAATCTTTTGCTAAGAAATAACATTTCCCTATACATCTGACCTCAGCAACACACACTGTACTGAATAATTACAAATGGTCAGTGCATTTGTGAAAAGAAAATGAACATGCCAGATAACGAAAGAAATACATCATTACAAAAAAGACGTCGTAATTGCCCATACGTTTGGCAAACATACAAAGAAAATGGATAATACTGACAGGTTTCAGGGTATCAGGCAAAAGGATTATCTGTTAAGGATGGAAACTGGTAACATCAACTCTAGATGGCCCATGGACACATTATTGGGAGAGATTAAAAATGTACTAATCCGTTAAACCAGCAAGTCAATGTGTAGGAGTGTAGCCTACAGGTAACAGGTGCACAAAGTCTGTGTAAAGGGAATTGGCTGCAAAAAGGTATTTGCAAACTACTGGGAATGAATTGGAATCAATTTATAGGTTGATGGTTAAGGGTTATGTACAGTTGTCGGTTGCAAGTGACAGAAATAGACTCTAGTTGATTGAAGAAATGTAATAGATATGGGGCAGGTCAGAGAACGATGAGAAGATTAGGGAATTATAGGCAGAACCCCACGAAGGCTGGTGGATAAGAAGCCCTCGTGTATACACCATGTCTATACCTGCCATGCCTCAGTTATACACCGTCCTAACCAATCCCAGGGGTGCCCCACTTCTCGTGAGCCTCCTACAGCTTTAGAATGTGGACAGCCTCTAATGAGGGCAGGCCCGCCGTCTTCCCTGATTCTCCTATCAGAGGGTTCTCCTGGGGTTCCTGCTTTTACATTGTTGCCAAATGCAAGGGAAGGTGGCTGCTGGATAAATCGTCTCTGCTTGCTCACCGTTGGGTGAGCTTCCGTTATTTTCATAGTGACCAGCCATCATCACCTTGTCCTCAGCAGCATATCTGTGTAGCATGGAAAGTGGGGCTGGTGGATGGAGATGTCCTTTGCTGAGTCAGGGATTCCACGGGCAGCATTTACACTGGGACATTCACTGTTGGGGGTGCTTCCTCTCTCCCCTGCAGACCACCCCCACCAGGGCTCAACCCAAGGTCCCCCAAGCTCACTTTCTTTCCTGTAGGTCTTCACTCTGTGATATCAAGTGGTTTCCTCTCTCTGGGTTCTTCTTTCTTTCTTTGCTAAAAAGGGATCCTGCCCTCCCTTTCCTAGGACTCTTTGGTTTGTTATGTGATAAGGTGATTTAAGATGTAGACAATGCTTCATAAGCTGACCCACGGGGACTGCTGGAAATGAGAGAGGTTGGCTGGGCTCTGTGCTTCATGCCTGTAGTCCCAGCACCTTGGAAGGCCGTGGCGGGAGCATTGCTTGAAGCTGGGAGGATCGTTTGAAGCCTGGGCAACATGGCAAGACACTCATCTCTACAAAAATAAAAATAAATCATCCAGGTGTGGTGGTGCGTGCTTGCAGTCCCAGCTACTCTGACGGCTGAGGAAGGAGAATCCCTTGAGCCCAGGCGTTTGAGGCTGCAGTGAGCTGAGATTGCCCTCACCTCACTCTAGCCTGGGCAACACAGTGAGACCCCACCTTTAAAAAAAAGAGCTCATTCTTCATTTCAGCACCATTGATGCTGGCATGTGTGATGCTCAAAGTGAAATTGGTCCTGTTCTCTCTTTCCTTTTTGTAAATAATTTCATTTAGACTTCAGGGGTCTCATTCTAGCTTCTAGGCTCTTTGTGTGTCTGTCTATCTCTTTCTCTCTCCCCCCTCCATCTCCCCCTCCATCTCCCCCTCCCTCTCCCTCTCTCTCTCTCTCTCTCTCTCTCTGTGTGTGTGTGTGTGTGTGTGTGAGAGAGAGAGAGAGAGAGAGAGAGAGACAGACAGAGACACAGAGAAAGGCAAAGATATTTTTCTCTTTTGGTGTTGAGTGGATGGGCGGCCAGGAAGGGGTGTTTGCTGGTTTTCTGGGGAGTCAAATGAAAACAAATGTGGATTTAGATAAGAAAGAGATTTGAAAAGACAATTACAGGCTGGGTGTGGTGGCTCATGCCTGGAATCCCAGCACTTTGGGAGGCCGAGGTGGGTGGATCCCTTGAGGTCAGGAGTTCAAGACCAGCCTGGCCAACATGGTGAAACCTTGTCTCTACTTAAAAAAAAAAAAAAGAAAGAAGTAGCTGGGCATGGTAGCACACATCTAAAATCCCAGCTACTCCAGAGGCTGAGGCTGGAGAATGACTTCAACCTCCAGTGGGGCGCCACTGTACCCCAGCCTGGGCGACAGAGTGAGACTGTCTCAAAAAGAAAAAAAAGAAAAAGAAAAAAGTTTCTTTGAGCATTGTAATTTCTTATTTATTTATTTTGAGATGGAGTCTCACTGTCACCCAGGCTGGAGTGCAGTGGTGCAATCTCAGCTCACTGCAACCTCCACCTCCCGGGTGCAAGCGATTCTCCTGCCTCAGCCTCCTGAGTAGCTGGGATTACAGGTACCTGCCACCACGCCCAGCTAATTTTTATTTATTTATTTATTTATTGTATTTTTACTAGAGATGGGGTTTTTCCATCTTGGTCAGTCTGGTCTTGAACTCCTGACCTCAGGTGATCCACCTGTCTCAGCCTCCCAAAGTGCTGGGGTTACAGGTGTGGGCCACTGTGCATGCTGGTACACGCCTGTAGCCTCCGCTACTTGGGAGGCTGAGGTGGGAGGATCGCTTGAGGCTAGGAGGTGGAGGCTGCAGTAAGCTACGATTGTGCCACTGCACTCTAGCCTGGGTATTTTGTTATTTTTAGTACACATGGGATTTCACCATGTTGGCCAGGATGGTCTTGATCTCCTGACCTTGTGATCTGCCCACCTCAGCCTCCCAAAGTGCTGGGATTGAGGAATCTTTCAACCCCTTGCCACCTTTCGAATTGCATAGGAACATCGGAAAGAAGGTAAAATGTGGAGGCTCAATGAAAACCAGCAGTGCTCAGCCTTCCCAAAGTGGCCTGGTTTGAGAAAACTGTTTATTTGGCATCTCTGAACCAGTGGTGTTTTGGACTCCTAAACCTAAAGATAAATACCTGTTGTTTCCTATCCGTCATTCATATTCCTTCTCCTCGCCTGAGATAGCTAATCTCTTCTGCGATATCGTAATGGCCTCGAGACAATCTAACATCCGTGTTCCTCCTTTCCTCATTGATGAAATTACTTTCAAATAACAAAATTGGCTGTTTTTTGTTTTGTTTTGTTTTTTGAGACGGAGTCTTGCTCTGTCACCCAGGCTGGCATGCAGTGGCGCGGTCTCGGCTCACTGCAACCTCTGCCTCCTGGGTTCAAGTGATTCTCCTGTCTCAGCCTCCCGAGTAGCTGGGACTACAGGCACCTGCCAGCACATCTAGCTGATTTTTTTTTTGTATTTTTAGTAGAGACGGGGTTTTTCCACGTTGGTTCAGCCTGGTCTTGAACTCCCGACCTCAGGTGATCCACCCGTCTCGGTCTCCCAAAGTGCTGGGATTACGGGCGTGAGCCGCTGCACCCAGCCAATTTCTTATTGAGAATGTTGAGCAGCTCATATTGCCGTCAATTATGGGGAGAAGGTCATTAATTTTCTCTTATACGAAAATGGGAAGATTTCTCGGCATTTCAGTTTCTTCTCACGTAATCGTTTATCTCAATCTGATTTGAATTTTCAGGATTCATTAACGAGATGATTCTCAGTGTTCTCAGAGTGGCAGTATTTCAAACATTGTATGCTACCGAGGTTGATGTTTTTGCAATGGGATAATATGAGCGACTTTTTTTTTTTGAGATGGAGTCTCACTCTGCCGTTCAGGCTGGAGTGCAGTGGCATGATCTCGGCTCACTGCAACCTCCACCTCCCGGGTACGAGCAATTCTCTGCCTCAGCCTCCCGAGCAGCTGGGACTACAGGCGTCCCCCACCACACCCTGGTAATTTTTGTATTTTTAGAAATAGAGACGGGGTTTCACCGTGTTGGCCAGGATGGTCTCAATCTCTTGACTTCGTGATCCACCTGCCTTGGCCTCCCAAAGTGCTGGGATGACAGACGCGAGCCACCGTGCCCTGCCTCTTTTTCTTCTTTTTGTTCTGTCGAGGCTGTGAGACGGAGGCAGAGACTGGAGCGATGTGGCCACAAGCCCAGGGATGCCTGGAGCCCCCAGGAGCTGGGAGAGGCAGGAAGGATCCTCCCCTAGAGCCTCCAGAAGGAACTGGATACAATTGTAATGGGTTATATGGTGATCCCCAAAATATATGTTTATTTCCTTTTCCCCGGAACCTGTAAATGCAATCTTGTTTGGAAATAGGATCTCTGCAAATGTAATTAGTTAAGGATCTTGAAATAAAATTTTCCTAGATTAGGGGGTTCTAAATGCAATGACAGGTGTCCTTCTAAGACACAGACGAGGAGACCCAGACACAGAGGGGAAGGCCACATGGAGACAGAGACAGAGATTGGTGTGATGTGGCCACAAGCCCAGGGATGCTGGGAGCCCCTGGAAGCTGGGAGAGGCAAGAAGGATCCTCCCGTAGAGCCTCCAGAAGGAACTGGATACAATTGTAATGGATTATATGGTGATCCCCAAAAATACGTTTGTTTTTGTCCTGTTCCCCAGAACCTGTAAATGGAATGTTATTTGGAGATAGGATCTCTGCAAATGTAATTAGTTAACAATGTGAAAATAAAATTGTCCAAAGATGAGGGAGCCCTGAATCCAATGACAGGTGTCCTTCTAAGACACAGAAGAGGAGGCCCAGACACAGAGGAGAAGGCCACGTGGAGGCAGAGACAGAGATTGGTGTGATGTGGCCACAAGCCCAGGGACACCTGGAGCCCCTGGGAGCTTGGAGAGGTGGGAAGGAGCCTCCCCTGCAGACTCCAGAGGGAGCTCAGTCCTAAGACCTTCATCTCAGACTCCTGGTCTCCAGGATTATGTGAGCATACATTTCCATTTCAAGCCTTGAAGGTTGTGAAATTGGTCACCGCTGCCATGAAGGTTGTGAACTTGGTCACGACTACCTTGAAGGCTGTGAAATTGGTCACGGCTGCCTTGAAGGTTGTGAACTTGGTCACGGCTGCCTTGAAGGTTGTGAACTTGGTCACGGCTGCCTTGAAGGTTGGGAACTTGGTCACGGCTGCCTTGAAGGTTGGGAACTTGGTCACGGCTGCCTTGAAGGTTGGGAACTTGGTCACGGCTGCCTTGAAGGTTGTGAAGTTGGTCACGGCTGCCTTGAAGGTTGGGAACTTGGTCACGGCTGCCTTGAAGGTTGTGAAATTGGTCACGGCTGCCACTGCAAACTTTCATATGGCTAGAGGATCCCCTTTCTGACTCATCTCCACATTCTGGTCTGGAATTTGGGACGGCAGTGAACCAGCTGCCCACTGTGTAGTGATCGCTCTTCTTGTCTGTCTGTCTAGGAACAGACCAGCCATACAGCCGAGAAACCCACCACAAGCAGTGTTCTTGAACGTCCCGAACTGCAGGGGACTTTAATGCTCTGGCCCGTGGGCATGTCCTGGGAAGCTTCTGGTATGGGAAATCCAGCTTACAGCTTCCATCTGAGTAGAGCTGACCTTCCAAAGAGTGGAAGCTGTCTCAGTTCCTCGCCTGGTGGAGGGCAGATATCTGAAGGCATGAATGTTAGACAGATTTCCCCTTGGCTAAGGTCCCAGGTTGTTTTCTGGGCACTTGCTTGCTCGTGATATTATTTCGTGAGCTCTCTAAATGCTTTGGAATGTTGAGTTTACCCTGTTGTGTGTTGTGTATTCAGAGAAGCCATCAGATCCTGTCTCTACAAAAGAAGAAAAAGTAGTGAGGTGTGGTGTGTGCACCTGTAGTCTCAGCTACTCTGGAGGCTGAGGTGGGAGGATCGCTTGAACCTAGGAGGTCGAGGCTGCAGAACTGCACCACTGCACTCCAGCCTGGGTGACAGAGCAAGACCCATCTCTTAAAAAAAAAAATCGTGGCTGGGCGCAATGGCTCCCGCCTGTAATCCCAGCACTTTGGGAGGCCGAGGTGGGTGGATCTCCTGAGCTCAGGAGTTCGAGACAACCCTGGGCAACATGGTGAAACCCCGTCTCTACTAAAATACAAAATATTAGCCAGGCGTGGTGGTGCACGCCTGTAGTCCCAGCTACCACGCCCAGCTGAGGCATGAGAATCGCTTGAACTCTGGAGGCGGAGGTTGCAGTGAGCCGAGATCGCGCCACTGCACTCTAGCTTGGTCTACCGAGTGAGACTCTAGCTTGGTCTACAGAGTGAGTTTCCAACCTAAAAAAAAAAATTGCAGGTCTGCAATCCCAGCACTTTGGGAGGCTGAGGCAGGCAGATTACTTCAGCCCAGGAGTTTGAGACTAGCGTGGGCACCATAGCAATACTCTATCCATACAAAAATAAATAAATAGCTGTGCATGGTGGTGCACGCCTGTAGCCTCAGCTACTTGGGAGGCTGAGCCTCAGCTACTTGGGAGGCTGAGGTGGGAGGCTCGCTTGAGGCTAGGAGGTCGAGGCTGCAGTGAGCTACGATTGCACCACTGCACTCTCGCCTGGGTGACAGAGCAAGATCTTGTCTCAAAACAAAAGCAAAACAAAACAAAAATTAAAAACAAAATGAAAACAAACAAAAACAAAAACAAAACACATTCATGCTTCCTCCCCCAGGATTGTAAGTGTGTTGTCTGGGAGCCTTTTCCTTTTTCCTCCCTTTTCCTTCACACCTCATTGAAACTGGCAACTGTGCTTCCTACTCCCCAGGAATTTTTTCCATTTCTACTACTGTCCGTCTCCTACTACTCTCCGTCTGTCCACTCCCCCCTGTTGCAAGCTCCTGGGCTGGGACCCTCTCAGGGTGGGATACATCAGGCCGTCTCCTCCCTGCTCTGTTGCCTTGGGAATGTACCACCTCACACGAACCACCCTGCCTCTCCACACGGCACTCCCCTTGCTCAGAAACTCGAGATGATGATGGTTGTGTGTTCACCTGAGGTGCCCCAAGCTCCCCCGATAAACCACATCATGCAAAAATGCTTTGAGACGACGACAGGCAAGCCCAGGTTGTACAACAGGGCACACGATACCATCCCAGAATGCTGTCATGATTCTCCTGCATGACACCAGGGGCCGGCTGTTTCTCACGCGCCCTGTCCACCTCCCAGTCCCAAACCTTTCTTCCTTGGCCAGCTTCACGTCTTCCGTCTCGAATGTCTTCCAGAGGTCAAGTCTCGGGTTCCCTGGGGTCCCCAGTTGGCCTCAGGCTGTGGATGCCCCGGGCATTGGCTCTGGACGATGACTTTTGAGCAGCTGTTCTGACGGCATCCATCACCTGTGGCTACCTCCCTGGTAGAGGCGGTAACCATGGAAACGGAGAGCCCAGCCAAGGAGCATCTGTGATGGGAGAGTGAGAGGGAAAAGGAGGCAGACAAAGGGGGCAGCATGGGTTCATGAGTCGAAGGATGTCAGCACCCGAGTATGGTAGGCCTTTTACAATTCTCGCCTCCCCAGTGAGTCTACAGGCATCGTGTCCCAGCCCCCCAGGAGGTAAGGAGGAGGGTGAGAGCTCCTCGCATGCGTGGGTCTGTGGAGGAGGAATGTATCCCGTGCCTCCACACCACACCTTTGACGTTGGTGGTTGTGATGCTCTGGGTATCATCAGTCCCAGATCCAGTTCTTTCCACGGCACTCCAGCCTGGATAACACAGTTAAGACCCCATCTGTAAAAATAAGAATGAGGCCGGGCGCGGTGGCTCACGCCTGTAATCCCAGCACTTTGGGAGACTGAGGCAGGCGGATCACGAGGTCAGGAGATGAGACCATCCTGGCTAACACAGTGAAACCCCGTCTCTACTAAAATACAAAAAAATTAGCCAGGTGTGGTGGCGGGCGCCTGTAGTCCCAGCTACCCGGGAGGCTGAGGCGGGAGAATCGCTTGAACCTGGGAGACAGAGGCTGCAGTGAGCTGAGATCGCACCACTGCACTCCAGCCTGGGCAACAGAGTGACACTCCATCTAAGAAAAAAAAAAAAAATGAATATACAATCAGTCAATCAATCAATCAATCAATCAATACCTCCAGAGTGACTGCAGCCCAAAAGGGCTTCTTTCTGTTTTTTTCTACCACCATCCTATGTAGGGATCACCAAGAGCTATCCTCAGGTGTAGTGGTACAGCTGCTAGGAGATCTCCCAGGATGCTACCTATAGTTATACTCACACTATGATTTCTTATTTTTTATTCATTTTATTTTATTTATTGTTTGTTTGTTTGTTTAAGACAGAGTCTTGTCTGTCGCCCAGCCTGGAGTGCAATGGCACAATCTCTGCTCACTGTAACCTCTGTGTCCCGGGTTCAAGCGACTCTCCTGCCTCAGCCTCCAGAGTAGCTGGGATAACAGGCACACAGTCACTACATCTGGCTAACGTCTGCATTTTTTTTTAGTAGAGGCGGGGTTTCTCCATGTTGGCCAGGCTGATCTCAAACTCCTGACCTCAGGTGATCTGCCTGCCTCAGCCTCCCAGAGTGCTGGGATTACAGGCGTGAGCCACCACGCCCAGCCTATTCATTTATTTGTTATTTGTTTATTTTTATGTTTAGAGATGGGTTCTCAGTCTGTGACCCAGGCTGCAGTGAAGTGGAAGGAGGAGAAGAATGGGACCAATGTCACCTGGAGTGTCTCATCTACCAATATCAATGCTGCTGAAATGAAGGAGGATCTCTCTCTCTCTCTCTCTCTCTCCCCCTCCCTCTCTCTTTCTCTCCCTCTCTTTAGAGGTAGGGTCTCTGTTGCCCAGGATGCAGTGCGGTGGGGCAATCATGGCTCACTGCAGGCTTGGCCCCCAACCTGAAGCAATCCTCCCATCTCAGCCTCCCAAATAGCTCTGACTACAGATGCTCACCACCACACCTGGCTAATTTTTCTTTTTTTTGTTTGTTTGTTTTTCATTTTATTTTATTTTATTAATTTTTTAATTATTTTATTTTACTTTTTATTTTTATTTTTTACTTTATTTTATTTTTTATATTTTATTTTATTTTTTATTTTATTTTATTTTTTATTTTTTATATTATATTTTATTTTTTATTTTATTTTATTTTATTTTATATTTTATTTTATTTTATTTATTTTTTGAGATGGCATCTTATTCTGCCACCCAGGCTGCAGTGCAGTGGCATGACCTTGGCTCACTGCAGCCTCCACCTCCTGGGTTCAAGTGATGCTCCTGCCTCAGCCTCCCAAGTAGCTGGGACTACAGGTGTGCCCCACCATGCCCAGCTAATTTTTGTATTTTTAGTAGAGATGGGGTTACACAATGTCAGCCAGGATAGTCTGGATCTCTTGATCCACCCGCCTTGGCCTCCCAAAGTGCTGGGACTACAGGCGTGAACCACTGCACCCAGCCCCCACTTTTTTTTTTTTTTTTAAGTCTTCTGCAGTGGGCTGAAGCGTGTATCTGCAAAGTTTATGTCCACCAGAACCTCAGAAGGGAAACTTATTTGGAAACAAAGTCTTCATGAACGTAGTTAAGATGAGGTTGCACTAGAATAGAGTGGTCCCCAAATCCAATGACTGGAGCCCTTATAAGAAAAAAAGACAACACACAAAGGAGAAGGCTATGAGAAGACGGAGACAGAGGTTGGACTGACACATCTACGAGCCAGATGTGTTCATCTGTTTTCATGCTGCTGTAAGAAATACCTGAGTACCTGAGACTGAGTAATTTATTAAGGAAAGAGGTTTCATCAACTCACACTTCCACATGGCCAGGAAGGTCTCAGGAAACTTACAGTCCTGGCAGAAGTTGAAGGGGAAGCAAGCCCTTCTTCACAAGCTGGTAGGAGAGAGAGTGAAGGGGGAATAGTCACTTATAAAATCATGAGATCAGCTGGGCACAGTGACTCACACCTGTAATCCCAGCCCTTTGGTAAGCCAGGGTGGGTGGATCACCTGAGGTCAGGAGTTTGAGACTAGCCTGACCTACATGGAGAAACACTGTCTCTACTAAAAATACAGAATTAGCCGGGCATGGTGGCTCATGCCTGTAATCCCAGCTACTTGGGAGGCTGAGGTAGGAGAATCGCTTGAACCCAGGAGGCAGAGGTTGCAGTGAGCCAAGATCATGCCATTGCTCTCCAGCCTGGGCAATGATAGTAACATTCCATCTCAAAAAAAAAAACAAAAACAAAAACAAAACGACAAAAAAATCATATCCCATGAGCATTAACTCACTATCATGAGAACAGCATGGGGGACACCGCCTCCATGATCCAATCACCTCCCACCAGTTCCCTCCTTGTACGCCTGGGGTTTTGACACGAGATTTGGGTGGGGACACAGATGCAAACCATATAATTGGTGTGGGTGGGGGCTGGTGAAAGGTGATTGGATGATGGGGGCAGAGTTCTCGTGAATGATTTTCATGAATGGTTTAGCACCATCCCTCCTTGGTACTATAGTAACTGAGTTCTCATGAGATCTGGTTGTTTAAAACCGTGTGACACTTTTTCTCTCTTCTGTCTTCTTCCTGCTCTGGCTACGTAAGACGCCTGTTCTCACGTTGCCTTCTGCCATGACTATAAGTTTCCTGAGGTCTCCTCTGAGCCTCCAGAAGGAACCGAGCCTACTGATACCTTGATCTCAGTTGTTGGCCTCCAGAAGTTCGAGAGAACAGACGGCTGCTGTTTCAAGCCACCCAGTTGTTGGTATTTTCCTACAAGAGCATCTGAATCCTAATGCATGCTCTCTAACCGTGGGATCGATTTTGGAGTGCTGAGACGTCCCCTGTTTCTCTACGACCTTCCTTGTGTTTTTAGTGCTCTTGGAAGAATGAGAGAATTAAGCATAGAATACTCACAGAGAGGAATCTCTCTTTCTTTCTTGTTTTTCTTTGACACGGAGTCTCGTTCTCTCACCAGGTTGGAGTTCAGTGGCGCGATCTTGGCTCACTGCAACATCTGCCTCCCAAATTCAATTGATTCTCCTGCCTCAGCCTCCCAAGGAGTGGGGACTACAGGCGCATGCCACCATGACCAGCTAATTTTTTTTCTTTTTGTATTTACTACACACGGGGTTTCACCATGTTGGCCAGGATGGTCTTGATCTCCTGACCTTGTGATCTGCCCACCTCAGCCTCCCAAAGTGCTGGGATTGAGGAATCTTCTGACCCCTCGCTACCTTTAAATTGCATAGGAACATGGAAAAGAAGGTAAAATGTGGAGGCTGAAAGAAAACCAGCAGTGCTCAGCCTTCCCAAAGTGGCCTGGTTTGAGAAAACTAATTGTTTTGGCATCTCTGAACCAGTGGTGTTTTGGACTCCTAAACTTAAATACTTATTGTTTCCTATCCATCATTCCTATTCCTTCTCCTCACCCAACCTAGAACTCCAAATGGCTAATCTCTTCTGCAACATCATAATGGCCTCAAAGCAATCTAACATGTGTGTTCTTCCTTTCCTCATTTATGAAATTACTTTCAAATAACACAATTAAACAAGATCTTCCATTTGGGCTGGAATAGTAAGAGCAGCAGAGGACAGCATGTTCCCGTTTATAATAGCCGGCAAGGAAATTCAACCAGACTTTGCTGATTTAAGAGACGCTCTTGGAAGAGTCCATTATTTAAATGATCTAGAAAATGTCCTTCCGAGTCAAGGTGTGTCTTAAGGAAGAAAAACGTACAAACAAAACCCGGAAAACTGTTTCGAGTCTTTTTCTGAGGAGACTCTATTTGCATTTGCCAAATAGCTGTGATATTCTGGAACACAGGACAAGCCGGAAGTTGGATGAATTAGCCAGGATGAAGACACCTTTTTTTTTTTTTTTTTTTTTTTTATCAAGGGCAGGAACACAGACAAGAGCACCTAAGTGTAACAATTTGTTCTGGGACAGAGCCCAACTCCCGTCCTTCTGCAGAAGGTCTTTATTCAGTCAGAGGAAATCAACGATGGATAGAGCCTTGGGAATTATCTAGCACAACCTTATCCATTTTACAGCTGGGGAAACCAGAGCTGGGAGGGCAACTTCCAAATTGGGAGGGATCCATTGCACACAACTGAAGTCACCATTGGTATCCACAACTCAGCTCCTAGTAGAAAGGACAGCCTCACAAGACAGTGATTTGAATTGCTGTCTTGTGTCTTCTCTGGCATGACTGAAGGTGGGATTGGTGGAAGGGGGTGATGGGTGACGCTTTACTGACAAGCTTTGAAGTTTTGCATGTGTTTCTGGAAAAGGGTTGACTCAACAGGCCTGGCGATAGGGTTTGCATCTGTGTCCCCACCCAAATCTCATGTCAAATTGTAATCCCCAGTGTTGAAGGTAGAGGGGCTGGTGGGAGGTGACTGGATAAAGGGGGCAGAGTTCTCATGAATGGTTTAACGCCATCCCCCTTGCTACTGTATAGCGAGTGAATTCTCACGAGATTGGGTTGTTTAAAACTGTGTAGCACCTTCTCTCTTCCTCCTGCTCTGGCCATGTAAGACACCTGCTCCTGGCCGGGCGCAGTGGCTCAAGCCTGTAATCCCAGCACTTTGGGAGGCCAAGGCGGGCGGATCACGAGGTCAGGAGCTCAAGACCAGCCTGGCCAACATGACGAAAACCCTGTCTCTACTAAAAATACAAAAATTAGCCAGGCACAGTGGCGGGCACCTGGAATCCCAGCTACTCGGGAGGCTGAGGCGGGAGAATCGCTTGAACCTGGGAGGCGGAGTTTGCAGTGAGCCGAGATTGCACCACTGCACTCCATCCTGGGCAATAAGAGCGAAACTCTGTGTAAAAAAGAAAAAAGAAGACACCTGCTTCTGTTTTCCTTCCACCATGACTGTAAGTTTCCCGAGGCCTCCCCGGAAACCAGACAGAAGTTGCCATGCTTCCTGTACAGCCTGCAGAAACTTTTAAACAATTAAACCTATTTTATTTATCAATTGCCCAGTCTCAGATATTTCTCTAGAGCAGTGTGCGAATGGAGCGATACACGTTATCGTCCAAACCCTGCACATTCTCAAGAAGAATGTTTTTTCATGCGTGGCCCCTTGACTAACTTTGGAAAGCAAAGCTCTTGGAATGTTCTGATTTGTGGCACCTTGAGCCACTCGGTACCAGTTTGGCCAGATTGTTTCCACTGCCAGTGAGATTTAGGGTAAGCAACTGCTTCCCTCCCGGACTCTGGCATGTCTGTAACTGAGCTCAGAGATGTAGGTGCTGTAGGTGTGAATAAGAGACCCTCAAAAAAAAATCCCTGGGCCGGGCGTGGTGGCTCATTCCTGTAACCCCAGCACTTTGGGAGGCCGAGGCAGGCGGATCACGGGGCCAAGAGATCGAGACCATCCTGGACAATATGGTGAAACCCCATCTCTACTAAAAATACATTTAAAAGAATTAGCTGAGCATGGTGATGCCCAGCTGTAATCATAGCTACTTGGGAGGCTGAGGCAGGAGAATCACATGAACCTGGGAGGCGGAGGTTGCAGTGAGCCGAGATCACGCCACTGCACCCCAGCCCGGTGACAGAGCAAGACTCTGTCTCAAAAAAAACCCCCAAAAACCAAAAAACAAAAAAACCAGAAAACAAAAAACAAAAACCAAAAACAAAACAAAAAAATCCCTAGACTCCAAGGATCATGGGAGCTTCCTTGGTTGGCCATGCTTCGTGTCTGCTGTCACACGTTATGGCTGGTGGAATTAAGACCATCTAGTTTGACTCCACTGGAGGAAGACTTTTGAAAGCTTGTGAGTGCTTTCCTCTGTCCGTCATGCCAGGAGCCTTTTCTCTTTGATGGTTTTTCCTGTATCCTTTCAATGTAATAAGCCATAACCACAAGTCTAACAGCTGCTAGGTCTTAGCAGACCTTCAAGTGAATCATGAAACCAGTGGGATTTTGAGTTGTCTGCAGCGGGGTTGGGAAATTGGTCAAGAGTGTCGAGGAGGGGCAAGGAAAGTATATTTTCTGCTCCTGGAAGATGCACGGCTGGGATTCTTGAAGGTCTAAGAAGAGACAGCTGGCTGGAAATCACTGTTGCTCCAAGAAACAGGTAGACAGAACTCATAGCTTTGAAGATATTGGGAGTTCAGCCTCTTTTAACATATGCCATACCATTGAATTGTTACAACATCCAGTATGTTTTGTTGGATGAGAAAATAAAATTGAGGTAGTTTTCAGTGGCTTTTCCAAAGACAGACAAGATGCAATGGCAGCTTTCTCTATCTTTTTCTTTTTTCCTTCTTTCCTTTCTTTTCTCCTTCTTCTTTTTCTTCTCCTTCCTTCCTTCCTCTCCTTGCCTACTCCTCCTCCCCTTTCTTCTTCTTTCTCTTTCTTTCCTTTTCTTTCTTTCCCTCTTTCTTCTTTCTTTCTTTTCTTTCTCTCTCTCCCTCCCTCCTTCCTTCCTTTCTCTTTTTTCTTCCTTCTTTCCATTTCCTTCCTTCCTTCCTTCCTTCCTTTCCTTCCTTCCTTCCTTCCTTATTATTTCTTTCTTCATTCCTTCCCACTTTTTCCTTCCTTCCATCCTCTCTCTCTCTCTTTTTCTTGTTTCTTTTTTATTTCAACAGTCAACTAACATTTGTTGGGTCCTTACCACAAGCTGAGTATTACCCTATGTGCTTGGAACACAGGAAACAAAGAGGTCTGTATTCTCCTGGAGGTTACACTTTGGTGGTGAGAGAGAAATAATAAACCTACATGGTAACGATACAATATATAGTGTGCTAAAAATGTAGTAAGGGGAAAATGTAGGGAAGAATAAAGAGGATTGGGAATAAGGAAATGATAATATAATAATGATCATGATACTAATAATAAAATATTGGGTGGCTGTGGTGGTGATATATCAACTTGCTAAAGCTGTCATAATAAATCATTACAAACTGGGGGGCTTAAGACAATGGAAACATACTCTTTCTCAGTTCTGGAGACCAGAAATCTGAGGTCAAGCTGTCACAGGGCCACAGTCCCTCTGGAGGCTCTAGGGGAGGATCTTTCCTGCCTCTCCCAGCTCCTGGGGGCTCCAGGCATCCCTGGCCTTGTGACCGCATCACTCCAGTCTCTGCCTGCATCTCCACGTGGCCTTCTCCTCTGTGTCTGTGTCTCCTCTTCTGTCTCTTAGAACAATGTAATTGGACTCAGAGTCCACCCTTCTCCACAAGGATATTATCTTGAGATTCTCAACTTCATTGCATCTACAAAGACCCCTTTTTAAAACCAGGTCCCATCCATAGAGTCTGGGGATCTAGATGTGGACATATTTTTCTGGGGACCACTGTTCAATTCACTACAGTTGTATTCATTTCATTCTGGAGGCTCTAGGGGAGGATCCTTCCTGCCTCTCTCAGCTCCTTGTGGCTCCACGTATCCTTGGGCTTGCAGCCACATCACTCCAGTCTCTGCCTCCATGTCCACGTGGCCTTCTCGTGTGTGTGTGTGTCTGTGTGTACTCTTAGGTCTCTTAGAAAGCCACTTTCATTGGATTTAGATCATTCTAACCCAGGGTGGTCTCATCTTAACTAATTACATCTGTAAAGACCCTATTTCCAAAAAGGGTCACATCCTGAGGTTTCAGAGGGACATGCATTTTGGGAGGACACTCTTCCCAAAACATAATACCCAGTATAGGATGTACGCTTTTCTCTATCTTGTTGCTTCTCAAACCAATCTCTTTAAACTTCCCGAGACTAGAAGGTGGAGGTAAGCATTCTTTGCAGCTATCTGGTCCAAGACTAGAAGGTTGAGGTAAACATTCTTTGCAGCCATCTGGTGAAAGACTAGAAGGTGGAGGTAAGCATTGGATATGGCCATCTGGTCAAAGACTAGAAGGTGGAGGTAAGCATTGGATGCAGCCATCTGGTCTAAGACTAGAAGGTGGAGGTAAGCATTGGATGCAGTCATCTGGTCAAAGACTAGAAGGTAGAGGTAAGCATTGGATGCAGCCATCTGGTCTAAGACTAGAAGGTGGAGTTAAACATTGGATACAGTTATCTGGTCAAAGACTAGAAGGTGGAGTTGAGCGTTGGATACAGTTATCTGGTCAAAGACTAGAAAGTGGAGGTAAGCATTGGATGCAGTCATGTGGTCAAAGACTAGAAGGTAGAGGTAAGCATTGGATGCAGCCATCTGGTCAAAGACTAGAAGGTGGAGCTAAAGCATTTGATGTAGCCATCCAGGAGAGCTGACGTCCAGGTGTAAACCATAGCTGGGTCAGAGGCTTGGAGTGTGTTTGGTGTGGGTGGCGATCAGCAAGGAGGCCCCTAGGACTGCACTGCAGTGAGTGAGGTGGTAGAAGTGAGTGATAAAAAGAGAGGAGCTGACATGTGCAGGCTCCCTAGCACCTGGTGGGCCTGTGTAAGGACTTGGAATGGGAACCACTGCTGGCTTTCTGTTATTTATTTATTTCTTTATAATCTCAACTCTTATTTTCGATTCAGGGGGTCCATGCGCGGGTTTGTTACACGGGCATACTGCATGATGCTGAGGTTTGAGATACATATGATTCCATCACCCAGATACCGAGCGTGGCACCCAATTGGTAATGTTTCAGCCCTTCTCCCCTCCTTCCCTTCCCCTTCTAGGAGCCCCCAGTGTCTCTGGTTCCCATCAGTATGTCCCTAAGTACTCAATGCAGAGTTCCCATTTATAAGTAAGAACGTGCTCTTTGGTTTTTCTTTCCTGCCTTCATCCACTTAGGATAACAGCCACCAGCTCCATTCACATTGCTGCAAAGAACATGATTTTGTTTTTCTTTTTTTTTAAGACAGAGCCTTGCTCTGTCACCCAGGCTGGAGTGCAGTGGTGCCATCTCGGGTCACTGCAACCTCCGCCTCCCGGGTTCAAGCGACTCTCCTGCCTCAGCCTCCCGAGTAGCTGGGACTACAGGAATGTGCCACCACGTCCAACTAATTTTTTTTGTTTTTAATAGAGATGGGGTTTCGCCATGTTAGCCAGGATGGTTTCAATCTCTTGAACTCATGATCTGCCCGTCTCGGCCTCCCAAAGTGCTGGGATTACAAGCATGAACCACAGTGCTTGGCCCAATTTTGTTCTTTTTTGTGGTTGCGTAGTATTCCATGGTGTCTGTGTGTCACATCTTCTTTATCCAATCTACTATCGATGGGCATCTAGATTGATTTTATGTCTTTGCTATGGTGAATGGTGCCACTGTGAACATATGAGTACATGTGTTTTTGTAGTAGAACGAGTTATTTTCCTTTGGGTTGATACCCAGTAGTGGGATTGCTGGGTCAAATGGTAACTCTCTTAAGTTCTGTGGGGTTTCTTGCATTTATTAATGCATTTATTAGTCCAGAGGCAGGTTATGAATTAATTACGAATTAATGTGCATGGCCGGGCACAGTGGCTCATGCCTGTAATCCCAGCACTTTGGGAGGCCCAGGTCAGTGGATCACCTGACGTTGGGAGTTTGAGACCAGCCTAACCAACATGGTAAAACCCCATCTCTACTAAAAAAAAAAAAATAATAATACGAAATTAGCTGAGTGTGGTGGCACATGCCTGCAATCCCAGCTACTTGGTAGGCTGAGGCAGGAGAATCACTTGAACCCTGGAGCAGGAGGTTGCAGTGGGCCAAGATGGTACCATTGCACTCCAGCCTGGGCAACAAGAGCGAAACTCTATCTCAAAAAAAAAATAAAGAAAGAAAGAATTGGTGTGCATTTTTAATAAGCTCATTCTGGCTGGTGTGATGACTCCAGGCGATTATACAGAAGCAGGTGGAACAGAGAGGAATTTGCAGTGATTTTTAGGGAAGATGGCGTGAGGGCTCAGGCCAGGTTGATGACAGTAGAGGGGCTGACAGGCAATTAGAGGCTGGACGGACTTAGAAGGTTGAGATGTTGCAAACCCTGGATGGCTCGTATTTCACAAGCAAGAAGGAGAAGGAGGAGGAAAGTTGGCATGTTTTGGCCTGGGAAATAGGAAGGAGGAAGTCACAGTCAGCTGGGATGTGGATGTCTCCAGGAACAGCAGGTGTGTGGAGGACGTCATCCTGTTGGCTGTCATTTGTGTTTTTCACACCTAGGGGACGGTGTTAAGTGGGTAGACTGCAAGGCAATAAAAAAGAGCGTTCCATATACTCTGATGTCTTCTCAGTGAGTGCTACCATCCTATCAACCTTAGGCAGTAGACACTGTTTTTTGTTTTTGGTTTTTTTTTTTTTTTTTTTTTTTTGAGACGCAGTTTCACTCCCGTTGCTCAGGCTAGAGTGCAGTGGCGCGATCTCGGCTCACCGCAACCTCCGCCTCCCGGGTTCAAGCGATTCTCCTGCCTCAGCCTCTCCCGAGTATCTGGGATTACAGGCGCCCGCCACCATGGCTGGCTAATTTTGTATTTTTAATCGAGATGGCGTTTCTTCGTATTGGTCAGGCTGGTCTCGAACTCCCAACCTCAGGTGATCCACCTGCCTTGGCCTCCCAAAGTGCTGGGATTACAAGCGTGAGCCACCGTGCCCGGCCAGTAGACACTATTAAGCCCGTTCCACGGCTGAGAACAGAGACACCCAGGAAGGGCACGGAGCCAGGATAAAGCACATGTGGGTTTTAAGCCCAGTCGATGCCTAGGATCAGGTTCTTACACCTTCCAAGTGAGCAGCAGAGTCAGGATGAGGAACTTGGTTTGGTAACACTTAATCTCACTTTATTTATTTTTTTATTTTTCTTTTTTATTATACTTTAAGTTCTGGGGTACATGTGCACGACGTGCAGGTTTGTTACGTAGGTATACACATGCCACGGTGGTTTGCTGCACCTGTCAACCCGTCGTCTACATTAGGTATTTGTCCTAATGCTCTCCGTCCCCTGTCCCCCCACCCCCCAACAGGCCCCGGTGTGTGACGTTCCCCTCCCTGTGTCCATGTGTTCTCACCGTTCAATTCCCTTTGGAGGGACATGGATGAAGCTGGAAATCATCATTCTCAAGAAACTAACACAACAACAGAAAACTCACTTTATTTTTTACTTTAAAAAAATAAACGTAAGGGGTACAAGTGTAGTGTTGTTTCACGGATATGTTGTGTAATGGTGAAGTCTGGACTTTTAGGATAGCCATTACCTGAAGAGAAATATTATACCTAAGAGATATTTTTTCGGCTGGGTGCGGTGGCTCACACCTGTAATCCCAGCACTGTGGGAGGCCGAGACAGGTGGATCACGAGGTCAGCAGTTCAAGACCAGCCTGGCCAAGATGGTGAAACCCCGTCTCTACTAAAAATATGAAAATTAGCTGGGGGTAGTGGCGGGCACTTATAATCCCAGCTACTTGGGAGGCTGAGGTGGGAGGATGGCTCGAACCCAGGAGGCGGAGGTTGCAGTGGGCTGAGATCTCGCCACTGCACTCCAGCCTGGGTGACAAAGTGAGACTTCGTCTCAAAAAAAAAAAAAAAAAAAGATAAATTTTCAACTCTCACCCCCCTACACCCCAACACTCTGCCCTTTGGACTCCCCAGTGTCTATGAACTCCATCTCTTATGTTTAGGGGTACTCATTATTTAGCTCCTACTTACAGGTAAAAACATACAGTATTTGATTTTCTGAGTTAATCCAATCCTCTGATGACAGACACTTGGGCTGATTCCATATCTTGGTTATTGTGAATATGCTATGATAAACATACGACTACAGGTGTGTTTTGATAGGAAGATGTCTTTTTTCTTTTTCTTTTTTGGAAATGGAGTCTCTCTGTTACCCAGGCTGGAGTGCAGTGGTGCGATCTTGGCTCACTGCAACCTCTGCCTCCCGGGTTTAAGCGATTCTCCTGCCTCAACCTCCTGAGTAGCTGGGATGACAGGCGCAAACCACCATGCCTGGCTACTTTTTTTTTTCTGTGTGTGTGTGTGTTTGTATTTTTAGTTGAGACAGGGTTTCTCCATATTGGCCAGGCTGGTCTCAAACTCCTGACCTCAGGTGATCCACCCGCTTTGGCCTCCCGAAGTGCTGGGATGACAGGTGTGAGCCACCGCGCCTGGCCACATGCTGGTTTTCATCTCTACTTTTGAGGAATGCTGATGTAGGACATGTAGGGAAGACACATGTATTGTCACAACAACCGTGAAAGCAAAGGACAGAATCTGGATGTCAGGGAGTGACATGGGTAGAACTGGGTCTCCTACAACGTTAGGTTCAAGTCCCAACGCCAGGTACCTATGAATGGGACCTTTTTTGGGAATCACTGGAAATCAGGTCTCTGCAAATGCAATGAGTCCAGATACCAAGTGACACGGAGAAGATAAGAAGCAGAGATTGAGGTGATGCATCCACCAACCAAGGAGCACCAAGACTTGCTGGCGACCACCAGATGTTAGGTGGGGAGACTTGGAACAGGTTCTCCCTCAAAGCCTCCAGAAGTAAACCAACCTTGTAGATACCTTCATGTCAGATTTCTGGTCTCCAGAGCTGTGAAAGAATCCATTTCTGCTCATTGGAACCACTCCCTCCCCTCCTGTCCCCTCCCCTCCCCTCCCCTCCTGTCCCCTCCCCTCCCCTGCCTCCCCTCCCCTCCCCTGCCTCCCCTACCCTCCCCTCCCTTCCTTTCTCCTCCCTTCCCT